>NW_028301602.1:20909090-21212121 GCF_987345545.1 Pholcus phalangioides
CTTAGGTTTTGACACATGCGGACGACGTCCGGACCCGCATGAACATTTCCTAGGTGCGGAGATTTTTCGGCTCGTCTGAAAGGCGCAGTATATTCCAATTGTTAAAACTTCTTCCGGACCCGCATCCGCGTCCGCACCCGCATCCGCTCCGTGTGAAAGGGCCCTAAGAAATGACTCAGGGGTATGCACTGATTGCCAATTTCAGTCGGAACCCACAGGCCACTATGTCATATTTAGGATTTTTTAGGAACTGTTAGTCAACTTTCTGATATTCGTCATTTCCTGTGTCATACAGCTGCAACGAGTCGTAGAATTGATTCACTTGCGCAATGTACTTGGACATAAGCAAGGCGTGTGACAAAACGAATCATGTAACTCAGTTGGCCAAGCTTCTTTGATACGGTTCTCCTGAGCACTACGTGCTGTTCTTCAACAGCTATCTTAAAGACGCATTTTAGAGTCAAAAATGAAAATGCTTGTTCTATTCGTCAATGGCTTGTACGTTGCATCGAGTTGATGGTTGTCTTCATGGGAAGAACGACGCGAGTGATTCGATACTTGCGAGCAAGGGGAGCCACCACTATAAATCTTTGCTAACTTTTCCGACACAATTCTGCCTCTTTTGAGGTAACGAAAGTAAGGTGCTTTGCATCAGTCCGGGGTTGTGGGCGGTTCTATCTATCTTCTATTCGTCCAATAAGAGTCACGGTTCCCCCAAGGATCGATTCTTGTACCTCAGCTCTTCTCCATCTACACCAATGGCTTTCCTGCCCCTCAAATGAGAATGCTGGGACTCTTTGCGGATGATGCAATTATTATCACCAACAACAGAAAATGACGAACTGACAAATGCAGAAAAAACCTTCAGGAAAGTCTGGAGGAGGTTGAAGACTGGTGTGAGGATAATGTTGTTGAGCTTAACTATGACAAGTGTCAGTTCATCTGGCTAACAAGAAGAACCAAATTCACTAGAGCACCAATCTACCTGAATAGAGAAGCTATAAGACCTGTGAAGGAAGTGAAATATTTGGGATGTATTCTAAACCAATCATTATCCTTCGTTCCTCAAATAAATCACGTAAGAAATAAGGCTACCCAAACCATGGAAATGATGTCACGCATTACATTCCCAAGTGCAAGATTATATCGATCATTAGACCTATCATAACCTACGCCGCCCCAGTATGGGATCATGGTTCAAAGACCAACATGCAGTGTCTGCAAAGTCAACAGAATAAAATATTAGAAACCCTTGTGCGTGCCCCAAAGTACATTGGGGGGGGGGGGGTACAAACTCAACTACATCCAACAAATCTCAGAGGATCACTTTGAAAAGATGAGAAACTCCGAGCATGATCATCTGAGAGAGCTACATCTGAGGTCGATTACAACCCACGTCAAAGACTAAAATTTCTCACGTCTCAAAACGTGCTGCACGTGCCATGGTCGGTGCGTTAGCGTCTGAATTACTGATCTGTATAATCTTTGTCTATCTATCATAATATTTTTGTACTTTTATCCTGCATGTATTATGTAACATTTTGGTGAATTGTACATAAGTAATTTCATTTTTGTACCCATTATAATACTCGCATTCGCATAATTTTGCTGATCAACTCTATTGCATAGAGCAACATTTTGATGAAGTACTGTATACATGGCTGATCTTTGTGTAGTGTAGTATTCTGATGGTAGCATTTATTGGACTGTATCTTTGTGGTTTTTTCTTCTAATTAACTACAAGCACTTCACATCTACACAAACACGCACGAACTTGTCTATAACCCCCTTCATAGCTAGCAATAGCAGTCTGTAAGTCGCCAGGCGGCCCCTTTGGACTGGGCAGCAACGAGAAAAATTAAATTCTGTCTGTTTGTGTCAAACAACTTCCTGGTTTTTAAAAATCTCCTCATACGGTGATCAACAGACGTTGACCTGTAATGTTGAACGAATAAAGCAGGGGCATCAAAACTAGGTTTTTGTTAAGATATAAATTTCTAAAATTTGAATGATAGAAATTCACAAGAACCAGTGCTGTCTACCTTGACAACGAAGATGTTGAGTAAGGTAGGGGGGAACTGACATAACACGGCCCTTACAAGGGTGGGACTGACAGGACTTCCGTTCGGGGTGGGGGGGGGGCATGAGAGAAAGGCTAAAGGTTTATCAAGCTGGACTGGTATGTGTTTTCTTCCCCCCAGGCAGTTGATGAACTAGGATGTTAGGATGTATGCTACTTTCCTCCTTGTCATCATTGAGTTATATGGATTAGGATGTGTTTCCTATGTGCAACTTCTCCTAGCCTTGTTACTTTGGTCTAACACGGACCAGGCTGGCCTTGTTCTTGCCAAAGATTCCTGGGCTGCCCCAGAGGCACAATGGTAAGATGCTCGTCTTCCATTATTAGGGTTACCACCAAAGCCCACGTGTTCGAATCCAAATAATGAGTATTTTTATTGTAATTTTTTATAAAATCTGTACGTTTACTTTCTAAAATATATATTAGTTTTATATTCGTGTATTTTATATATGCATAATGAAGCACCCGACGACGCCCAGCCCCCTCATGCGGGGCAAAGGCTAAACATTGACAATGGTCGATAGCGCCTGGGTGGTGCACGGTATGAAATGAAAAAAAAGTGAAATGGGTTCGAATTCAGGCATAGAACGTCAGAAACAACAAGTTCTTTACCTACCGAGCCTAGGGCGACCACCGATAGATGGCACCTTCATTTCCCACCCAACTCTACTGGTTTTAAATTCCCGTATAGCAATGTATGCCCGGAGTTGGTGTGCGGTAAAGTATCCTGGAGACCGGTACACAATTTCATCTTTTCCCAATGTAGTTTTTTTTTGTATTCAGTACGTCATGACTTTTACTCTCTATCCGGTATTGTCAGGTGTAATTTCATGCATACCCAATTTTGCAAGCAAACATTTTTTTCTGCAGTCCTTGTTTTAAATTGTACGCGTATTTTTCGATAGTTTGGTCCTATCACATTTCAAAGATTTATTGTGTGTTAATCTTTCAGAACTCCCTCAGAATATTCTCGATGTATTCACATTGTTAACTGAAACCCGTTATTCATCTTTCTTAGGGTGCGATTATACTGCACGCGTGTTTCCGATTCTGGAAACCCGCGTCGTCCCCGATTGGTTAAAACCCCGAATTTCAACTTTTTTTAGCTTGAAAATGTTTCCAATCACTTGAGTGATCTCGAACTGTACCATGGTATTAAGTTATGTTGCGCGAAGTGCTTGAATGATCTGTAAATATGCCGAGGGTGACTCAAGTGATCGCTAAATTTGGCGCGGAGCACTCGAGTGATCTGGGACTGTGCTGAAGGTAAATTAAGTTATCTGGAAATGTGCCACAGGCCGCTGGAGCGATCTAAAACTGTGCTGCGAGTCGTTTGCGTGATCTGGAACTAGGGTGTAGGTAACTGAAGTGGTATCTAAATGTGCCACGGATAACTTAAGTAATCTCTAGATGTGCCGCTGAGCATTTGAGTGGTCTAAAAGTAGGTCGCTGGTAACTTAAGTGATCTCGAACTGAGTCGCGGATCGCTTGAGGGATGTGTAAATGTTTTGCTCAGTTTATTTTTATAAAATTAGATTTGAAATCGTAGGCCACACCAGATGACTCCGAGGACAACATTTGACCCGCGGGCCGTGGTTTGAGCATGTATGCTCTATTATATTGTCACAAAAAAGGAAAGAGCTGAGCTCTGTTTTCTTTAATGGTCAATTTGGCTCTTCAAAATGTCTTCATCATCAGTCATTTAGATTTCGAGTGCGGCACACAAAGCATTTCTTTCTTCTACGTGAGGCTTAAAATAGCCTTTCCTTCTCCAATGTGACTCAGAAAACCATAAATGGTGGACAATCTCGGGTTTAATTTAAGGGTGCATTTGGCTTCCCCTTCAGGCACAGGGCACCAGACAAACCCGACCCTCTTCTCAGTTGTGGCCCTGCTCGTTGCACATGAAAAAATACATTGATACTGATACTAGCACCTTTAATTGTTAAAGAAACAACTTCTCTGTGATACAACTAATATAAGAATGCAATTTTCCATTTTCAACCTGATCGGGAGCAAGATTCACGTGGTACGCATGTTCTATCTCCATGTCTTTTTCTGATGTATCCTGTCTTGCAGAAACAGCCGCTGCGGCACACTCTAGAGCATTCTATTGGTTCATAGTCACAGGCGCTCTCGCAATCATGAACGGGACCGCAATAGTAATATTCTTCATTTTTAAAACACCGTGCCGAAGCTTTCATTGCAGCCTCCCGTGCTATAGATTTAAGAGAATACAAACATGTCATTTTTTTTTTTTCGAAAAACATTCATGAAAAAAAATGTTTTCAATATAACTTTTTAAATTGAAACTAATAATTTTTCTATAACCCCTTTCAGACCCGAGAATTCTTTTCTTTCCCCCAAAACGTTTTCGCGTTTTTGATACTGAAAAAATGCAATAAAATCATAAATGTCAGCAAAAATTCCTGGCTCCAATTTTTTTTTTTGTGAAGAAATAATTCGCTTCGTTTAAGTTTTTTCAACCAAGATGAGATGCAGGGTATATTCATCTTCACGTACAACTTTTTTCATTTATTTTATTGCTAAAATTCATGTAACAACAACACTTTTCCCGTAGGCACTTTCTGTTTTGTAAGCCATCTTATGAACCCTCCACCCGAAAGTTCAATTTCAAGTGCTGCCCTCTAATGGAATCCTCCAAAGTTCATACTCACTATAGTTCCAACTGAAAACTTACACAATCCTCTAAGTTAAGGCTTAACTCCTTGAGATCAAAAGAAAAAATTACCATGCCATACATTTGGGGCACAAAGGGTCGAGTAAACCATTTCTAATTAGACTACAGTGAAACCTCGATATAACAATACTCTGCGAATTATTAAGAAATATCTCTGTATAAGGATTCCCGTTATATCGAGAGAGTGTTAGTAGTTTAATATTAGAGTATAGACATTGCCAAACTTGGAAAAAATATCGTTGTAGCGAGGTTTCGCTGTGCATAATGAATGTAAAAGTACATTTTGGCACCTAAAACATTTTACACTATATTATAATTAATATAAGTATGTATAAAATGGATCATTCTTCGTTTCCATGGTCTGTGTAAAAAAAATTTCCGAAATCAATTTTTATTGGTTTTGTTTTTTGCCCCATCTAAAAGCATGTGTTACATATTAAATAATAATGTAATAAAATCTCTTCCATTCAAGCCTCGAATATTCTGGTCTCACGATAAATGCGTGAAATAACGAAACTCAAATATATAAGTAAGAGGCTCTTAAATAGCACTTAACTTCGTAGCATTTAAAACAGAGCCACAATTAAGTCGGCACCCTTCGACAGGTGCGGTCACACCGTGGTTTTTTTTTTTTTTGGGGGGGGGGGCGTGCACTTACGGTAGTAGACGTGAAAAATAATATATATATATACATATAATCAAATACATATTTTGAATTTTTGGATTTTCTCTGATTAAACAGGGAAGCAACTTTCTAATTGGAAGTTAGAGGACGAGGGGACCATGTGAAAATTTAGATTTTTATTTATTTTGTTATACACTGTACTTTCACTCAAAAAACACTGGTACAGGGTAATTTTTGAACGTCTTTTGAGCATTTTCTAAATTGAAGCTATAACTCTACGACGGATGGTTGATGAGATAAAAGCCGCATCAGCACTTACAGGACACCCTGTATATTTTTGATTTTGGGATTCCCCTCCCTCATTAATCCTGGTTTCATCTATTCCGCGAATTTTTCCTCTCATTAGTTTTGCATTTATAGAAATTCTGGGATTTTCTTATCTCCTTAATTCTGTATTTCCATCAATTCTAGGATATGTTCTTCCATTCATTCTGAATTTCCATTGATCCTGATATTTTTCTTTCATTCATTCTGAATTTCTATTGCCTGATATTTTTTCTTTCATTAATTCTGAATTTTCATGGATTCTGGGATTTCTGTTCTCTCATTAATTCTGATTTTTCCTCTCTCTGGGATTTTTGCTTTCATTAATTCTGAATTTTCATCAAGGGTGCGGTAGCCCAGGTCGATAAGATACTCGCCTAAAGTACCAAAGGATGCTTAGAGGTATTGCGAGTTCGACACGAGTGAGAGAGCAAATGAGCCAGTTAATAAGCAACTAAGTGAATGTGTGAGTGAGTAAGTGAGTCAGTGGGTGAGTAAATGAGTCAAAATAAATGAGGAAATGAGTCAATATGTGAGAAAATTAGTCAGTGAATTAGCAATTAAGAGAGTATAAATGTGCTAGGGAGCGAAGAATTGAAAAATGAGCAAGTCAGTGACCAAGTGAGAAAATCAGTGAGGGAATAAGTAAAATTGAGTGAGTGTGTCAATATGAGTGGAATGATTGAAAGAATAAGGAGAGAGGTGAGAGACTTCAAAACCGGCCTGTAACTAGATTCAGCTCGCGCTCGCTCACTCGCACATTCACTAGATCGTTCACTCTGTCACTCACTCGTGTCAAACTAGTTTCGGTGAATAAAAATTCACCGAAACCAGTGTGTGTGCGTGGCGGTTTTTATTTATGTTAACAGGGTTGTGCTTGGATCGTGTACTTGCTGGTGCTGTCACTTGCGTTCCACACTTTGAAGTGAAGGTGCATCATATCAACTGCAAATTGATTGACATAAAAAATTTAAAAAAAAAGAAAAAATCATGAATAATTATAATTTTTAAAGGAAAAAAAAAACAAGCAACAAATTATAACTCCACCTGCAAATGGGCAGAATGCAAGTGGTACGCATGGTGCTTTCACGCCACGGTGTGTTTTCCTGACGTAACCTTTGCGGCAGTAACAGCCCAAGTTGCACATGCGATTACATTCTATTGGTATATAATCGCATGCCTCTTCGCACGACTCGCCGCACTGACGCATCTCTTCATTTGCGGGACATTGTTTCACTGTACGAATTGCTTGTCCTGGTAATTTCATAAATAAAATATGAAAAAAAAAACATTACATTATGACAAACATTACATTATGTTTGAAATTGAAACTAACAGTATCATTAGTTTCCATGGTAATTTTTAATTACCGTATTTCTCTAAAGATGTAATGGCGGCTTATGAGTTGAAAAAAAATTGAAATATTTTTAGAGCAGATTATACAGGTTTTCCTAAGAATAAGCGTTTCCCAACATATGGTCCGTGGGCCAAAGGTGGGACGCAACGATGGTACAGGGGGTTCACAGCCAGACTTGATTATTTTAATTCTAACTAGATGAAAAATGTTTATATATGTATATTGATATTAGCAATATATATTCTTATGAATTCAGATAAAAATTATATCCTCATACTCAGAGTAACCATACCTGATCCAAGAAAATACTGTATTGGAAATCGTACTATTGAATTTAAGTAAATTGCATCCAAAAAAAATAATGTAATATTTGTGACAAATTCGCTATAATTGGCGAAGACTCAGGAAATAAAGGGCTGCAGCAAATCGCAGCAAACTAAAATGTATATTTCGTAAAAGTAAAAAACATTAATTTCTCACCATATTACTGAATACCACTTTCATTACGGGAAACTGTGATCTGAAATACGGCCGAATACGGGTCAAACCAATTATCGCCAAAAACGTTCCCATAAGTCGGAAAAATCACCAATTCTTTGCCGAAATCGCTGAAAATTATGAATCAGCGAAAAAATGAAGGACTTGCTTTTGTTATTATTCTTGATGATATGCTGCTCCCTTTGGGGAGGGAGAGCATTTATCAGCTCTGAAAAGGAATATTCTTTTCTTTTTTGCAATCATTCTTCTTAATTTCAAGGCATTACATGGCCTTTTGTGTAGATTTTTTAATTCTTTGCTTCATCGAAATAGCTAGCACCCCTCTATTGACATAGCAAAGAACAAAAATATAATAATCTAAATGCACTAAAAGCAGCTAAGACACTGAAACTTCAAGGCCAGATTTTTCATAAGTTTTAACGGGTGAAATGTCCTTTAACATACGGAAAAAACTCTAGTTGAAATATCATTAAAAATGTAATTTAATCATTGATTTATTAGAATTTTTCAAATTTTTTATTAAATATGCTATCCTACCCCAGTATAGAATTTTACATATCTCTAATACTTAATTTTTTTAGACATTACTGTATCCACATAATATTGGAATTAAAATGAAGAAAATGGTTCATTTTTTTTTCATAAAATGAACCAAAAGATTGAAATGTCATGACACATTCTAATTTAAAATTCAAATTTTCAGAAATTAAAAAAAAAGTTACTTTTTATAAATCAAATATTTATGAGTGGATCTGAAAAATCTTTTAGTTCATTTTTGTATCATTGAAAATAACACATAATTTTTTTTTTTAATTGGGTAATTATTTTTTGAGTTATTATGCGAGCATGGTTGAAAATTGTGGTTTTGAGAAATCGCAGAAAACATAAAAATCTTCACCATACAATAATCCTTGTTAAAATTTTTATTTTTAAACTTGACTCGCGTTCTAGGCGGAATTTTTTCATGCGGTTTTCAGTATGTAATCTTTTCGATAGGTCAATAGAAAAAAATTCAAATTTTTGATGCTTAAAGAGGTATGTAACCTCTTTTAACTGTCAACAAATTTGTTTTAATTTTCAAAGGTTTCTCTGGTAAAAATATTATGTACGCAGTGGTTAACATACATTTCCAGTTGTCATGTCATGGCAATATTCGATTAAACGGAAAAATATTTTGGAATTATCGCATCAAACGTGGGGAAGGTTAATAATGTCCCTGTGGGTATATTTTTGGTTTCGGGGAATTTTATCCGTTATTAGATTAAGCGGGGCCTGCATTTTTAAAAATTAATTTGCGAAAAAAAATTTCTTCTTCAGATTCATAAATGCGAGTAGAGGCACATCAATTCTTTTTTTCTACAAAAAATATGGCCAACACCTCGTCTTGAAGGTTTTATTATTCGTGAAGGAAAAATCTACATATGTAATTTATAAAATTACATTATTTTCCCCTTGGAGCAGCGGATTATTATAGCTTACATCTATTGCTATATATTTACTTCGGCGGATTATTACATTCGCAGGTGGAAAAAAAGAGATAATTCCACATATGAAATACAAAACAAATCTCTTTTATAAATTAATTCGTTACTCACGGTAGAATTGTGCATCGATTCCATTAACGACGAATACCAATAGGATTAGAATCGTGGTGGTCATGGCAAGCAGTTATCGAAAAGAAATGTATGTCGGTTAGAAATGAATAGAGTGATGGGTTCTTTCGAAAGAGAGAGAAACGGAGTCGTTAGCGTCTTATTATAGTAAGCACTTGTTCACAATAGGTTGATTTCTATTCATTAATAGTCATTACTAAATCGTCTCCTCTCAGTAGATGTTGCAAATAACGAACAAACAGTTAGATAATATATTCCAAAGGCTTTTCCACGCTATCCTCACTCACTCACAACCAAACGAAAAAAGAATCAACAATTGTGTTTGCTTTTATTTTATTTTTTTGTCCCATAGGATTACGCAGATTTTTATACGCACCATCAATGGTTTGTAATTTTGAGTAATCGATCATTATAATCATTGTGTTTCCATTGATTGCAACTCATGTCGAAATAAAGAATCCCACTAAAAGGTTTGCCTGTATTCTTAGGAAATAAAGTTTTTCCTTATTTTTTAAATGAAAATGCCGGTTTTAAAAAGAATAAAGTTTCAATAAAAAATTTTCTGTAATAAAATATTATATATAGTGTATAAATTCATTTATACAATCACATCAGAAAAAAAATTATTATCTTCGATATAAATTTGACTAACTTGAAGGTGCTTAAAGTCGAAGTTATGTTCAATACCAGATAGCTTTCCAGCGGTAAACGTAAATCCAAAAAAGTATTTATTTATACGATTAAATAGAAAAAGGTGTATATTATACCTCTGAGTTTTATATCTGCAGCTTTCTTTATGAGGCAGTGGAATAAAAAATTAATTAATTCTCAAAAAGGAATTTTTCAAAAATTTATAGATGTATGCCGTATATAGATGAGAGTAGGAAAATCTACATTATATGTCTTCAAAAACGTGAGAACAACCTTCTTCCTTCCTTAAGATTTCATTATCAAGGAATGAATTTTTTTTACTTGTGAATTTTTACGCCACTTAAGCCTTTACTATATTTTCCTTAAATTAGTGAAATTTGCATCTGTGAATCATATATACGCAGGAAAACTCTGTACCCCGATAATTTACTGCAATTGGAGCTCATTTTCCAATAGACAACCTATTGCAAGTGGATAAAACGTCATTAGATTGTCAGAGATATTAGACCAGGACTATTTCCATTAAATTGTAAAAAGTATTTAAGTATGTGAAAATTATTGTGTATCATACATCATTTTTTAAAAGATATAATTACCGTATAAGCGTTGTATGGATTATATACCACTGCGATTATCTGCAGACTTTTCTTTCTGAGAGGTTTGAATAGAAATATATGTTTCAAAAATTAATTCGTTGAAAATAACTTTTATAAAATTTATAGATGCAATTAAAAAAGAAATTGATTTTTTTTTCGCATGAGCATGACAAACACCCCCTTCTGTTTCTAAAGAGTTCAATATTGATGAATAAAATTTTCACAAGTGGATTATACGCCTCGAGTGGAGAATACGATAATTCTTCAGAAAATTCACTGATTTATTTTTTCTAATCAAATTTCAAATAGTATTTATAAATTTATATTCATCAAATTTTCTCTCAAACACTTAAATTTACATATGTGGATTATACGCAGGAAATTATGGCAAATAAATTTTGAAATGAAACGTTTTTTTATACAAAATGTAATAAACACAACATATAATAGCTTCAAAAAATATTTTTTCCAAATTTAAAAAAAAATATTGAAAATCAATCGAATTATTTGCTATAAATTATATTTCCACAAGATTACATGGCGGCACAAAGCTTAAAATTCCTGCGGACATCCGTATACCCCAGTTAAAACATTGTCCATGCCTAAAGGCGTACGGTACACGTAGACCACATTACAATTTCGGACCACCACCTACAAGAGAAAAAAAGCATTGAAAATTCAATCGTGTTGAATATGAATAATGCAACCATAACCAGAAAATTAAATAAATTAAGGAAAATGTGTAATATTTAATTTTAGCGGTGAAATTCGGCCACACATGTCTCGTCTTACCTTTCCATCTTGCTTGTGACCGCAGCAACCGGCCTCCTCGAATGTAACTTGATTTGACTTGCATTCGGTTTTGATAACGTCCAGATTGAAACTATAAGCATCTCCAGGAAGAATCTATTCCAAACACGGAAATAGAAGAAATCGATATTTTCATTACATTAATTCATTATTAATATTTTTAATCGATAACCATAATCATTAATTACATCGAAAGTAGGAATCTTCAGATTTACTGAACGAAATGCTTTGTGCAGAGAGACAAAATCAATTTCGATGGCTAATACTATGTAAGTGGGAACATATCTAAAATACATAAACAAAATATTTTATTAAAAAGTTTTTAAAACATATATTTTCAAATGAAAAAATTGAAATTTAAAGAAGTCCGAAACCTCTTAAAATACAAATTAATAATAATATACCTCTTGTAATACAATAATGTAGTAAAAACTTTTCATTTCAAGGCAAAAATGCAATGTGTAAGTGAAAATAAATAATCGCAGTACTGGAGGAGAGAGCAGTGGGGGAGAATTTAGTAATCGTGAAGCTGGGGTGAACATCCTATTCGGTCCACGGACCAAATAAAGGATATTTCAATCGTTCGCGATCCAAAAGCTGTTAATATAAGGGTGACTATATGGCCTACATTATACGGGAGATTCCCATAATTTTTACCGTACCGACTTTCATGGATGTATTCATCTCTGGGTTAACCGTATTTCTCCGCAGAGAAATAAGGGAAATCAGGGTCATAAATACTGTAAATCACACATTGTAGCCAAATATGATGGTAAAGGTAAGAAAAGTTGCCAATCATTGCTAAAATTGCCAATGAAATGCGGGAAATTGGGATAAAACCACATAATGAAATACGGTATATTGGGATAAAATCAATAATTACGCGGGAAATGGAAACTTCTCCTACAAATCACAGTTGACTGAAATGAGCTCAATGAAAAGACAAATCTCAAATATATAATAAACATGTGAGATGAACATTCATATTCACGGCCATTTTTTTTCATAATAATTTATAAGATGAGAATATGATTTTGTACCTTCATCTCAGTAAAGCATATGAATTCAAATAGGCTTTGTTGCAAATATAGGACAAGAGGGATATTTTTACAAAAAAAGACGGTAAAAATTACTGAAAAATATGGCAAAGTCTCGGGAATCACGGGTCATGGGGTCACCTTATTCATCTCGCAGATTTGTCAAGCATATGTCTTTTAATTGAATGGAACTTTGATCCATTAGGACACTTGCAGGAGCATTCCCCCTCCCCCCATTTCTTGTCATTATCAATATTTTTCAATATCAACGATGGCAACTTTACTTACCTTTGACAACTTTTTTTAGTTATAATAAGCAACTTTACTAATGTACGACAATATTTTTGGCTATAGTTGGCGTGTCCCGTATGGGTCATGACTTCCCGTATTTCTATGAAAGAAATATGGTCTAATTCTAGTTCTCTACCAGAATACTTTTTGCGGGCTAGATGGACACCCTTGGCGGGCCGGCGGTTATCCCACCCCCGTTGTGAAGGCATCATATGATCCTAACAGGCTTTTCCCTGGGCCCAATTTTTTCTGGAAGAGGCGGGAGCTTTTGTAGATGTTGAATCTATAAAACACGTCTTCTGATGATGAAACACTACAATCGATATTCATTAACAATCAAATTTGAGAAAAATTGAAAATGTATCTCATCTTTAATGATTCAGGGGGGGGGGGCTTTTTTTATTTAGGGCAGCGGTTCTTAGCATTTATTGACTCACGGAGACCTTTTTACTACATAATTTCTGCGGTGTAGCCCCGAGGGCCTAAGTTTACTGATTTATTTTAATTTTCGTCGGTTGAGAACCGCTGATTCAAAACTTTCAAGACTGCTCAAACTGCGACATCAAAATACAACACAAATAAATTTATTTACAGTTTAAAACCAATTTTGATTTTATTATTCTCAGCCACCTCGTTGGGCATTTTGCCTGTTGTGGCGTTGTATTTGTATAAAGTCGAGTCTCTTCTTTTTTTTTCTATGAGACCAATTTTTTGAATGCATTCAAATTTAATAAAATAATAAAACAAGAATAAACTTTGATTCGGGAGTTTTATAAATTTTAGAATTAGATATTTCAAAGATAATGTCAATTTTTGGTTAGGTGATGAAAAAAACCAAAAAACAAGGTAAAAATGAGACTAACCCCTCCGATGTTGCGCTTCACTTTGACATCATGTATTGCCCTAAGGTCGATAATATAAGGGCTCTTGAAGTAAACTTGGTTCAAATGTTTGACGACGATTTTCGCTACTGATTTAGCTTCTTCATCTTTAACGTTGAGGCTCACGTAATCGCTATTATGGACAATAGCAATGTTGGTCGCGGCATATATAAGACTGATTAGAAAGAATTTGGTGTTAAAGGACGGAAACATTATATAAAAGAAGAGAAGGAAAGAGTTTGGTTGGTGGGTCTATCTATTGGTGTAGGAGAACCGCATCTGAAAACGATAGACGAAATCTTTTAGACAAACAGATGCATATTTTCACACCGGAGAGATAAAATCAACACATAATAACACTAGATCATAAATTTAAGAAAAATGAATTCATCCTCAACATTTTCATCGATAGTTTTGGAGCTTTCTAAGAAAGCCAGGTTAAATATGAAGATTTTGTTATGAAAACAATGTGAAAAATGTGATGAATAACATCTGTGCGAAAAACATTAGAATAAAATTTTAATCTGTGTATTTTCATACCTATAAAATTGCAATTATACTTTTGCTGCCCGTATCGCTGCTGCCATCTATTGAAGAGTTTAGAAACTTAAGAAAAATTTGCCATATTTACCGAAATACGTAAGATTTTTGACTACAGTAAGGTCCACTCCCTGCGGCTGGCATAGATCATAGTTTACATCAAAAAGAAGAAGAAAAACTATCATGATTGACTGCTCCCGGACATTAATAACACCCCGGTCCACAATTTCTAACTTTTTTTATATAGCATGAGTGAAAGTAAGTCTTTCTAGACTGATTTTGAGGTGCGGAATTCAAATATAAATGTTAAAAATTTCCATCACGTATAGTTTTTCTGGACGCAGCACGATGGTCATTTTTTGACCACTATGAAAAACTCACACACCTTGAAACCGGAGATAATTGACAAATTCTTAATAACAAATTATAACACAGGGTGTTTCATAAAGAATCATCCGATTTAAAAAAAATATAACTATTCAGCTTTTAATCCGTTTCGATTGAATAATGTATAGGTAGAAAGACGGATATCTCGAGTTTCACGCAGTTGCCGACAGGTGGCGCTAACGCTCTTTTTCCGGCCGCCACTTCAGTGTTTGTCAAGATAGCGGCTGTACAATAGAAATCATTTTGTGTTCTAAGCTTCGCGAGTGAGTCCGTAGCAACTGTATATCGTGCTTTTCGTCGTTCCTGGTGTTGAACTTCCTACCGCTCAGAGCATTAGGCGATGGTATAAACAATTCCGAGACGCGGGTTGTCTGTGTAAAGGGAAATAAAACTCCTGGCCGTCCTCGCATGTCAGACGAAAATGTGGAGCGTATCCTACAGAGTTTCGCACGCAGTCCGCAGAAATCCACTCGCAGTAAATCCACACGTTTGGGATGAATTTGACTACATTGCAGATATGCTGTGCATCCCAAGGAGGACATATTGGGCACCTAAAATTTGGTTTATAAAAAAACTTTATGATTAGGGGTCATTCAAGTGTCATGTCAGCATCGGGGGTGGGGGGGGGGAGGTGGTTTCGAATTTGCTGATTTTTGACGTCAACTGCGGAGGGGGGGGTTGAAGGTTGCTTACGTCATCAACCACCCTTTTTGAATGTATGAAATATTCTAAGCTGCTAACGAAATTTTGCTGACAAGGGGGGGGCAGCGTTTTGTTGACTTTTGCTGACGGGGGGGGGGAGTCAAAAATGGCTAAAAATCTGCTTTCGTAATACTTGAATGGACCCTTAGCCATGCAATATTAAATTAATCTTAAGTGCCTATGTGCAACATTTTTCGTAATATACGCATTTCAAATCGAGTGATTCTTTTTGAAGCACACTGTATATTTATTACGATAGTTATTCTATTATATCTATACATCGTTATACATGAAAGAGCAAAAGATCTTTTTTTTCCCCCACACACATACATATAATATCCGTAGACTGCACATGCATATATATACAAAACGTAATTTATGCTAATTTTTCTAGTATTTTATAAAAATAATTTATTTATTTCTCTTATGTTGTCTTTCTGCAGAAATCAACAGTGATCACTCATCATTGAAGGAAGGAATGAGCCTTGATATTTCCTAAAAAAAAACCTTCATTGCTGACGTGAATGACTGCCATGCAGCGAGTTCTACGTGAAAACAAAATCACGATAGTTTCCTTAAGTCACCAATTCCTAAACCAAGCAAAAAATTCACACAACAAAGAAAACATCACCAATTAAGCCAGGGGGTCTTCAACGAATGGCCCCCCGAGCCACATTTCGGAGCTGTTTGTCGTGACTCGACGACCATTTCTAGAAAATTGTTGGAAGACTATTAATTCTAGAATTAATGAAGGAGATCATTTCGTAATTAATATTAATACAAATACAACGCCACAACAGGCAAATTGCCCAACGAGGTGGCTGACTTGAGAACATCATGGATCCCCGAGCCATTTTTGGAGGTCCTACCTACTACTGCTACACCACCCATGCACCCCGCCCGCGGAACCCCCAACGAATCGGTACATGCGGGAATGTGCGAGTACGTGTAGTGAAACCTGACGTGAAGTTGTTTGTTTCTCTGTAATGCTTGTTATGTGTAGTGCTGCCATCTGCCACCAGTTTTTCTAACCATGAGTGAAGTGTTATGATTGAATGATTTATCGTTGTAGGACTGTTGCTCTCTGGTGCGAGACGTTTTAACGGGGAGATCGGCTCGCATTTGCGTCTTGAAGTTAGGAACCACAGAAAACTAACTTCAGCCGACCACCGCTGTGGGGTTCGAACCCGGATCCTCGCATCGCGAGTCCGTCACTATAACCACTCGACCACCACAGCGGCAAATATGAAAGGAATGATTCTAGAATTAACGAAACAATTAATTTCATAACTTGTGGAAAAATAATAATTTATAAATCAATCACATTGAAAGAAGTAATTACGTAATTTGTGATATAAATTATTTCACAATTAATAAAAATGATAATTGCATAATTATTGAAAAATAAATCATTTCAAGGTATATCGAGAAGGAAATAATTTCAGAATTATTGAAAATGAATCATAATCAATTTCATGAATCAGTAATTAATCGGAAAATGTTCCAGAATTGGCGAAGAAAGTGATTTTGGAATTAATTGATAATTAATAAAAAATAATTCAGAGTAAATAAAAGTCCTCAATTATTTTTGCGCCAATACAACTCGAAGCCCCACCGGCCCTTTCTTTTGAGATGTCACTGTAAACTGCACGAGTAAGCGCATGTAAATCTGATTAAACGTAAACCATGTAAATCATAATCTAATGTGTGAATTTCGGGCTTTAGCCAGCCAGTTCGCGAAGTGGGGGGGGGGGGAAAGAAGAGATCCCTGGATAAAGTCCGATAACAAAAGACATGATTCAGGGTCATCGCCAAGTTGGCGCATTTTTTTCGTGACAATGTAAGCTATTTCTAAGACGTCTTTAAAATGTATTTTCTAGGGATTCTAGCGATGGCACACAACCATTTTTTTTCTCTCTCTCTCTTCACAGGGAGCTAATCTACTGCAGCTACTATAATCACACGTTGGTGATGAAAAATATGGATTTTGGTGCCTACCGAACCATCTTACATCAGCAAATCGAACTTTGGTCAGACATCTCCAGTCACTTCTTAATTTGCCAAGAAAAACCATGAATCATATCACTGCAAACCAAACTTTGACCAAAATTGTCTGCCAATTCGTGAAGTGGCCACACTTCGGGCTTTGGCAGTAACATATATATCGGGAGACCCTGAGTGGGACGAATAAAATTTCGTGGAATTCTTTATTACTTGTGTATGTATTTAGATTTACATGAACATTTTTATTGTTTAGGGACCGACAACAAGTTTTGTTACTTTAAAAAAAATCACTTCTAGTAACTAAGGATTTTGAGAAAGGCAAAAAAATGTTGTTTACCTTGATTTCCAGAAGTCATTCGATCGGGTCCAACATGGTAAACTCTTGAAGCGTTTACGCGAGATTGGGATAGGGGGCAACTTGCTGAATAGGATAGAATTGTGGTTAAGAGATAGGTCACAACGGATTATGGTGAACGGGGAATTTTCTGATTGGACGGGGGGGGGTCACAAGTGCAGCCCCTGAAGAAAGTCCCCTTGGCCCATACTTTGCACTTTTATCGATAAACTCCATCAGAGTATCGATGGGATTGCTAACAAATTCGAAAATGACGGGGTAGTAGGAAATCAAAGCGGTAGGGAGTTCCTCCAGGCGAACTTGAATATGATTGCAGCGAGGGCAAATGAATGGAGGATGACCTTTAGTGTTGATAATTGCAAGGTCGCTCATTTTTCGTTCTAACAACCCACGTTTTACTTACGAGTTGAATAGTATTACTATCCCGGATGCAACCAGGGTCACCGATTTGGGAATTCTCATTGACGAGCGGCTTAGGTTTCCTGACCATTGTTCAGCGGTGGTCAAAAAATAGAATAGACTGCTCGGTTTCATTCTCAAACAGGTCTTTTTGCGTTCTTCTAAAATCATTCTTCCGCTTTTTCGAGGCTTAGTTCGTCCTGGATTGGAGAATATGCTGTTTTGGGGACCATACCTACAGAAGGACATTCCTACATTGTTGACACACGGGGCTTGAGTTATTAAGAGAGACATCATTTTTGACGATGTTTACATTGGAAGACCGCAGATTTCGTGTTATTGTCGATGTCAAAATTTTCAGTGGGATATACATCCCATTGAAAATGGATGGACCATGAATTGTTAATACGCCTTCAATCGACTGCTTCGAGACCAATGTTGGGTCGGTAGGCTCAACACAGTCACCGCAGGGGTGGTCGCCTGAAGTTGGTTTTCTGTGGTTTCCAACTTCGAAGCTCGAATGCGAGCCAATCTTCCCTTTAAAAAATCTCGCCACAGAAAGCAACGGGGCTACAACGGTATAATTATTCAATCATGGCATTTCACTCACAGTGAGAGAAATTGATGGTAGCACTATACATAACAAGAATTACACAGTAACAAACTTCACTTTAGGTTCACAACACGTACACGCACATTCCAACATGTACCTATTCGTTAGAAGTTCTGCAGAAGAATGCGGGCGAGGTGCATGTGTGGTTTAGTAATTGTAGCACGTTTAAAAAGAAATACGATAAACATATTGGGATAAATGGAGAAGCTTTCCATACTCATATGAGACAACTATAAATATTTTCTATGGGCTGTGTATTATATTTTATAATATGCGTATATAGTTTTAGATTTCATAATTGCATTCTTAATTACGTGTTGTCGTGTTTTAGGGAATCATATGACATCCATTTTTGTTATGGGCAACTTTTTCTCAACCACCTCGTTGAGCATTTTGCCAGTTGCGGCCTTGTATTTGTATCATCAATGCAGGCCCTCTGGTTAGGCTCCACGCGGCCGCACACCGCTAAGGGTGACTCTTGTTTTACATGCGATTTGCAAACGTTACAAAAGCATCCCCCTCATGCATCATCGACATCGTACACTATACGGAGAGCCATAGAATAATCATTACAGTGGAAAATGAACGGAAACAAAACGAACGGATGAAAACAAATTTTTTGGATGTTTCAATTTTATATTTTATATGCTGATTTCTTTTTTTTATGCATCGGTCACATCAGAGGCGTACGCAGGAGGGGGGTACAGGTGGATTATGCCTCTCGCCCCCAAACTATCAAAAACTGAAAATTGGATAATATTTTTGGATATTTTTGTAAAAAAAAAAGTAGTGCTACACCGACACATTAAAATACCTTCATATGCTATCTTAATCAATTTCTGTTAATTTAAAATACGTTTTGTCGGTTAATAAAACAATGTTTTTCTCTTTGAGCCTTACCTTATGCCCACCAACCCGTTGTTTTAACATTCAATGGTTAATCCTGCGGACGAGACTGGTTGGCATTCAACATTGTTTTAGAGTAATAGCAAAAACGCTAATTTGTAACAGACATACATAAGAGATAAAAATTTGAATCTTCTCGCGCTAAGATTTTTTTGGACAATTGTATGCTTTGAAGATTAAGTTCTCCTTCCCCAATGGCTCACTGTACAGGAACAGAACGTGACAGGGTCGAACGGTTTCCTACAAGACAATAAAAATATATCATTAGCCAACTCGATATGCCTGTGAGAAGTTACGTAAAGATATCAAAAACTATTATGAATATAAAGACATCGGTCTTCCATATTTTGAAATAAAGATAGTACAAATGCTTCAATTTTCATGTTATGAAAGTATCGTGTTCTAGGTCTGCCTGCTCTCTGCGGAGAGACTTTTCTAAATGAAGACCTGATCGCATTCACTTGCTTCACCTTTAAGTTGAAAAAACAGCAGTAAAGCAACTTCAGCTGGCCACCAATGCGCCGATGATCCCCACACGACCAAACAGTGGTTCAGCCAGCCGGACACGAAATAAGCACAACTCTGACAACATAAGTAAGTTAGGGTTATACATACACTCAGAACACAAACATTCCGGCATGTACCAATTCCTTAGAAGTTCCACGGACGAATGTGCATGAGGTGCATGACGGTCATGTAGTACTATTAGCATATGAAAGCTAAAGAGAAATAAGTCAGTTTCATCACTTTTGTTTTTCCTCTGAAATGTGGGACTGACGGAAAGTTTTGAAATACCCAAATGAAAGAGGGTGCTTACGATGCAGATAACTTGTACCGGGAGAAAGAAGATAAGCCTAAAAGACTAAAAATGTTTCTAAAATTCTATCATTTTACAAACTGAAATTCAATATTTTTGTCCTGTCTTTTTTCATGTCTCTCTTACGTCATCTCAGCTAAAATTAGCAATCGTTTCAATAATTTTTCTTTTGATCTGAATAAAAATACTGAAATAGTGAGATAAGGAGATATCAATCGAAAGTTATGCGTTCGAAAATTGGCGTTCGACTTACATTTACTCCTTTATGGACACCACAGCAATCAATATCTTTGTATTCCACTTCGTCAGCTCTACATTTAGTTTCGATAACATCCATAGTGAAATTATAAGCGTCTCCACCAAGTATCTGTTGTGAATATAATTGTTAGATTGATTGATTATATTCATTTGTTTTCGAATAATTCATAATTCTAATGTAAGAGAGAAAACAAAATTAAATTTCAGAAGATCCCCCCCCCCCCCAAGCTTTACATAATGCTGACACGAACGTATATTTTTACTTACACGAATGTTGTAGTTGACTTGGACGTTCTTTATTTCTTTCAGTTTGACGAGATAAGGTGATTCGAAGTATTTAAACCTGACGCTCAAATCCTTCAGGACACTCTTCGCTGCCTCGATGGCTCCTCGATCGTTGACGTCGATATCAACGTAGCCACCGTCAACGATCATGTTGTCCGTGGCATTTAGGAGACAGATTATGAAGAAGCTTTTGACATGGTGAGATGCATATTGCACGGTGGACCTCATTTCAATTCAACCTAACATGTGAATATGATTTGAAAGAAAAGAGCAAGGTAAAAGGAAATAATTACGCAAGGGGAAGCAGGTGCTTATCTTCACAACCGAGCTCATCTCTGGAGATAAACGCACCCAAAAATACGTTGCTCCAATATTTTTTTTTGTTGAGACAAACATAGATGCACGATTGTTTGTAGGTCAGTACTAAGAAATGATAACGTCCAAACATCCAACGGGATGAATAATATTCTTCAACATTGACAAATAATGAAAATATGATGTATTTTGCAATTATTTGCATACAATCGTTTATAAGCATGCAAAATCGCACAATTTACAGGGTGCCCGATATAAAGGTTCCCAAAAGTAATGGACCATACTGAGAGAACCCCGCATGATTTGTTATGAAAGTGCTGCGCCGTCGATAGGGAGATTTTGCTCCAAGTTCTCTTCTAAAATCCCACATGTGCACTGTCGAATGCTGATTTGAGACGCTTTTTGCAGCAGTCGCCCTGACTGCACTGTTTGAGATGTATAAGAATGAAATTCTTCGGTACTTTTCTTTTTTTTCACAGAATTGACAATGAAAGGACACACTTACATTGACATGTTGGAGAACTTGGCTGTTTCACAGACTCCTCCAAACTTGATCATTCAGCAAGACGGTGCTCCACCGCCCTTTCATGGAAATGCCACCGAGTTTTTGAATAAGACCTCGACGTTGGATTTTATGAGAATGTCTGACCTTCTAGTTCTCGGGGCATAACACCATTGAATTTTTTTTTTTTTTTTTTTTTGCTTGGGAATTCATTAAAATAATTGCTTGTTCAGTAAAGCGTTCGAGATACAATGAAACCTATCTAAGACGGAAACCTGTCTTAAACGGAATCAAAATATAGTCCGTTCAACGATTAGTGCTTTCTTTGCACCTTTATAAAACGGAAATCTGTCTAAAATGGAATATTATTTCGGTCCTTTGACGTTCCGTCTCGTACAGGTTTCACTGTAATTCGAAACAGCGCATCTCCGCTGCAGTTTATTTAACAACACGTTACTAAACACTAGACAAGAGATCAAGTACTGTTTGGGCATCTGCAGAGCAACCAAAGGTGCTCACATTCAACTTTATTGACCTGCAGAAAAAATGCAGTAGTTGCCCTCTTTAATACAACTACAATTCGTAAATAATCATAAGTGGCATTCTTTTTTTTAATTTCAAAACAACACACACAAATACATGAATACAATACAATAATATACAAAATAAAGACAATAGAACGAAAACAAAACATACATTCTCCAGCTCTTTATGGCTGCAACGACCCAATCGGCCCGTCCCAGAGCTTAAAAATTATCTGTAATCAATAAACAGCAGTAATTATATTATGTGTAACACTGTAAATACATTTTGGATGACACTCTCACTATAATCTTTTGATACCTTTAGCCCGCGAACGCGTAATTATAATCCCTACTCTCTTAGTAACACAGGAAGCATTAGCACGCTGGTGATTGGTTACTGCTAGCAAAAAAGCTAGCAAGACGTCACGAGAGGCGGAGTTTTGGACGAAACTGAATTTCAAAGTTCATTGACGAAAAATGAAAGCATTTTTAATAGAATCAGTGAACGGATAGTTGGGCCCAGCTTCGCGAGCCGTTATTATTGTCTTGTTATTATTGTCAAATGTGAACCACATTTGATTAAATCAGAAACAAAAGGGGAAACATTTTTTAGTAAATCAATAAATGACAGCAAAGATGGAAAAAAATTGGATAGGTATCAGACCGAATCGAACACATAACCATTACACCAACGGCAGATGTTGGGTTCCAGCACATATAAATATATCTATTGTTAAACGTCGTCAGCAAAAAATTCACCAGGAGTGACGTAATGGTTTATCAGTCATTTCGGCCAATCACGATGCGCTAAATTTCTACAATGTAGCTAGAAATGTAGGGATTGTTTATAAGCAGCTCGAACACACATCCTTCATATATATATTTTTCTCCATCTTTTCAATAATACTCGTATGAATGGCTACTCGCTTTGAATAGTGGATAACGTACACGATCTTTTGTTTCTTGGATGATCCTCGAAAGTTTTGAAGTAGCTGTCACGACAGGTGACACCTGGAATGAAACAGTCTAATCAACAACCAATCTAGAGCTGGGCCAGATAATTTGAACACGCTTTTATTCACGAGTCACCTCATGTATAAGATAGTATGAAATGTTCTTGTCCGGAAGAGTTAATAGCATGATGCTTTCCACCATCCAACCAGCATGTTAAACTCACATTAATTTATAGCTAATGCAAGATTGGATGATCATAATCTAATATTTTCGGTTTATTTGGCCTTTTTTGGAAGTAAAGAAAAAATTTCAAAAATTCCTTGAACTTGATTTTTGTAAAAATCATTAAAAAAAAAATATTAAGAAAAACATTATTTTTAAATTTTATTTCTTATGAGGAGAAAATTATGCCTAAAAATTGTCCTTGTATTTATCAACACTATTTTAGATGCCTCACCAGTGTTTGTTCTTTCGATTGTGTTTAACCCTTTCACGACTAAAGGAAACATTTTTCCCCATTTTAAAATTGGTGATTGTCGTATTTAATTATAACCGTTTCTGCATTTTTTATACAGAATGTCAAAATAGAACGTATGCCGAACGCAATTACGTAAACGGGAACGTTTAGAAAAAAAAGAACTGTCAAACCAATTGGCTCCAATGATATAACATTCGCGGGCTGTACTCTGTTAGCAACCTTATGGTCCTGTAAGGATTAATAGCATCAGTATTTTGCATTATCTCCCCTCCGAAAGTTCTGATAATGAAGTTGCCATACACATAAAGCTGTTTTCTATATCGTACACAAAAGTGCAGTGCAAGAAACCACTTTACAGGGTAAAACTAACTGAATTTTAATCAGCAACTAATGAATAGAATTTTTTGGTGCAAACAAATGCTAAAATATGCATTTTATCGTGGTACTAATTCGGCCAACAACAGCGTAAATTTCGTGGCACCAGGTGATTATGCTATCTCTCGGTAACGATAACTGCTCTTCTACTACCGTATTTTTTCTTGGTCCGTAGAGTATCGTCACATCGAGGTTTCACTGTATTCCGTTTTTTTGTTTTGTTTGTATCAGTAGATTAAGTAGCAATGGTACTGATTGATTTACTAATCATATTGTATTCGTTCGGTTAATCGATGGTTCCTGTTTCCTTTCTCAAACTGGTGATCCAATTATAAAATTCGGATAACTGAAAGCTCGAGGAATCTGCATAATCACCGTTTCGAACCATGGAAATGGACAGGTGCGTGAATATATATCATTTTATCATTTTTTCCTCTCTCTTTTTTAGCTTGATAAAATTCTGTCTCAAAGGCTTCCGTCTTTCTCACTACTGAGTACGACCGATCAACATGATTCTGCGTATCGTTATTTTGTTTGGTTGTTTCCTTCCTATGGCTTTTTCTGCCGGAAAAGATGTTGACCCGAGTGACAAGAAAGTCGTGTTGATAGCGGACGTGTTTATGAGATTTGTTAATAAACTTTTTGTCACAAAATCTCTCAGGAGACTCGATAAGATAACGTACGCTTGGATGTCCGATTTGGTATGTTTTGTTCTTAAACTACGTATGTATATCTGTATATAAGGAGGAATCAAAAGTAATAATATTTTTTTTCAGAAGAAGGGAGAAGACTGTACTCTCTGAGTGAGTGAAAACGTAAATATCCTGTACACCGGGGTCTTTAACGCATGGCCCGCAGACCACAATTGGCCCCGGTGCTTTTTGTAGTAGCCCGCCGATCGTTTTCAGAAAATGATTGAAAGCATTGCAGAACGATTAATTCTAGAATTATTGAAAGAAATGGTTTCGGTATTGATGAAATAAATAATTTCGGAATTGAGGAAATGAATAATTAAAAATTTGAAGAAAGAAATAATTCTAAGATAAATGAAGGAAATAAATCTAGCAAAAGGAAAGAAATAATTTTTGAATTTCTTAACAAATAATTTCAGAATTAGTTACTAAATTAACGCATAAATTAATTAGAAAAATACTTTCGTAATTTCTTATACAAATTATTTGACAATCAATAAAAAGAAATTGCACAATTATCGAAAAAAATGATTTCAAAATGAATTTTAAAAAAAAATTTCAGAATTACTGAAATAATAAATAATCATTTAAAGTGATTTCAGATCAAAATTAATCTCAGAATTAATTAATTCAATGAGTAATTAATAAAAACTTTTTCAGAACTAGTGAAAAACACTAATCGAAATTGATGATTAATAAAAGAAATAATTAATGAAAGTTTTCGACTATTTCTGTCCATGTTCACCTCGGAGCCCCATTGGCCTTTTCTATTAAGATGTCATTAAATTACAGGAGTTGGTGGCCCGCGCGCCTCATGGGAAGTTTCTATTTGGCCCGCCGTGTCTTGAAGAACCCTGCTCTACTCCAATCGGCTAAGATGCGTTCTTGAGGAAAGGTCTATAAGATCAGTGTGATTTATTTCGTCGGGTATCGTTTTTATCAATTTCTGATATCTAATAATAATTTGCGTCAAGTTCAGTTTTATTTTCGGAAAACAACAGTGAACCTTTCGAAGTACTTCGAGAGACGTTTAACCCTTATCAGAAATTGCTCAACCTTTTAAAAACATCATATCTTTTTCATGAAGTAAGCTTTCTTCCTATTTTTAGCTGTTGCAAAGTAAGGGGCAATAAAAAAATTCGTTACATTGAGAAATCATCTTCACAAAATATCTGAGCTTATCATTGTTAAAATAAAAGAAAGGCTTTTAAGAAGTCGAGATATCTCGTCAATGCCTCTGAGAGGGTAAAAAAAAAAAGCTCTGGATCAGTGTTAAGGGTTTCACGAATGGTTTTCATGGTTCAAAGTTGCAAAAAACATAGTAAAGACCGACAGCTATCTGGGTGTTCTTCGACAAGAGGATGAAGAGGAAGAAAGCAGTCAAATCTTATCATTTTTATTGCTGTTGAACATTCCACAAATTGGAATCATCGGCTAGAGTTTCCTGCTGTAGCTGATGTCACTGAATTTTTACTACTGATTTTGCAGAAAGTAAATATAACTTGATTGCAAACACGTTCTTTTGATTTTCCTTTTTAAAATAAAAAAGCAGTCAATGGCTGAAGCTCATAAACTAAGAATAAATCATTCGACATTTTTTGACTTTTCATCAACGACGCTATTACTAGGGTGGATCGAAAAGTATAGGAAAATATTTTGTTTCGAAATTACTTTTGGCACGCGGGTGCGAAAGCTGTATCTTGGGTGTATTGGTTGCGTAATTTTTTTTATTGAAATCCATTCTTATCTTCAGGTGCCCCAAGCGCCCCAAAAATAGTTAAAAATTCACACTTTTATGAAAATGTATTAAAATTGTCAATTAATGAATTTTTTTTATAAATTCTGTGGAGTATTCAGGTACTAAAGTATAAACATATAAATAATAATAATTTTACAATACTACACGGAGTAAAAATTTTAAAATCAAAGCAATAAATCATAAAACTTATAAAAATATAACTTATATAATGGTTTTTTTAGTTGTATTAATTTGAAGATTTACATATTTCTAAATGTTGTAATGCTTTTTGATATTAAAATGTTTGACATTACTCCTTGACTTTATCCTATTCAATATGAAGTCGTGTCTTTTCCCCACACACACTTTCCGACGCCTCAGACACTAGGCGAATGCATCTTTCAACTGCTTAATGTATGGCATGAATATTTTCAACATTCCTTCCAACTTTTACTATACTAAGTAATTTTATACATTTAATAATAAGCAATAAATGATTTTTCATTCCCTTCCTATTCAATTTTCCCCGTGAAATCGATTATTTAACTCATTTTTTTTATTCAAAATTTACATAAAAATCGATTCTTGGCAAATATTTAAGTGACTTGGGGCACCGGGAGAAATTAATTGAAGTTGAAAAAATTTTGCATTTATGCTAGTATGCTTAAAAGACAACTTTTGCACCCCAAGTCGATTCTTTTACCCACATATTTCGATTTTTCAATCCACCTTACATGCTACGCCAAGTGATATCGATGGTCACGTACACTCACCAAGTGAGAGAAGATTCGCCTGTTGTGGCGTTGAATTTGTATTTGTATTGAATATTCCCCCTATCAAAAAAAAGAAAAACTGAAAAGAACTGTTTTTTAACGAATAAACGAATAATATAAACCAAATTTCTGTAATAAATAAGTAAAATATTTTGACTCTTTTTCATCGTAATCGGGACTGCAAGTAACTCTGAAAATATTACCCACATGAGCTGATCTTATTATCTATTTATATTCAGTAATGCTCCCCAAAGTTACGCAATGGGTAGTGACAACATCTAGCGCGTGAATCAATCTGGTAAAAGTACATTAAATATTGATGAATTAGAACCAATATTTTTGGTTAATTTTGATTAATGAGACACACCAATCGTTTAAAAAAAAAAGCATGTATGTACGATATTTGATAACACTTTGATCTATCAAAATAACTAAGCTTATTGTGTGCTTAAGCAGAGTAATTTTGTATCTAGTTAGTAAACAAACTTCCAAGATAGTTAAATACTTTTATAGCACCTTAAAAAATCAGACCAGCTTCGTTGTATGTGATGTTCTGATTGATGGACAATATATTCTTACTTGATCTCATCACATCACAATTAAAATATTGTTTCCATCTCAGCTGTTATCTCATAATGCTTTCGAATTATATTGAAAAACGAAGCTTTTTATCAAAAAAATAAATAAAATTCGCGTTAATTGAGGTACTATAAGTCAGGGTATAGCAGTATTTCTCAGCCAATTTTCTCATTCAGAGTATGTTATCCCACCTATGATAAAAATGGGCACATGTGTGAGTGACTCTCGGAGAGGAAAAAAAGTTTCAATCATTTATAAGTATGGTATTTTGTTGTTATTTTGTTTATTTATTATAATAAAATATTATATTATTTTAATATAAGGGTAATATAATATATATATTAATATATATGAAACGATACTGAAATCTTTTTTTCTTTGGATTTATGTGTTTCTGATGGGTAAAATGTTGTTTGATGCCACATATATATCTGTTGAATTCAAAACATTGAATATCTAATACAGTTGTGTTAAATAAGAAATATTTCAAGTATCATTTTGACTCTAGATTGTAATCTTCTCAGGAAAAAGTGCCGGTCGATGTCTACAAAATCGTAGCTGATTTGGTTGAAACCAAATGCCAAAGAGATTATGTTGACTACGATGATATCGAATGCTGTGAGAAAATTAACGAAAACGTATGTTTCCACACAATTATGCCATTGTTTAGCATTATAATTGAATTATTACTTTGTTTGGTGAATACGAATTAAACCAATTGCTGACGTTGGTGGTTCTCAAACTTTTCCTCATACACGGCTTTCTTGCTCAATTCACGATTCATCTGTGGCTCCCAAGAATAATTTGGTAGATATTTTCCCATGTAAAAAAACAATTCAAACATAAATAGGTGCACAATCATTCCAGCTCGCCTTGTCGCCATTGACAAAGATTGCCACTCTCCTAGAAGCCACGACGCTCACTTTGAGAATCACCGACTTACGATTGAAACGACAGTAAACGATTCCATTCAATTTATCCGTGTACTATATAATTATTTAGTAGATAGGATCTCTCCAACTGACTTGGTATTTTCTTTTGAATTTTCAGGAGAAACCAATCAATTGTACTATCATGGCATATGACTACAGGAATGGAACTATTGTGGCTGTACCCAATCTCTTTAATGTTCATCACTGTGGCAAAATTAACAAGAATCTTCCCAAGAAACAACTATGGCAAGAATTAGTTTTACCTTGAATGCAAACCGTATATTGTTCGGGTACACTAATAAAATATTTTCACTTCCTAGTAATTTTAACTGTACAATGAATTGTTCTTCATGTGGTGTTATCATTAGTCTCAATGGTTGTAAAATAAATTCCGAAAAGCAGATGGCGTTAAAAAATACATTGAAGCGTTGTTAAAGAAAATAATAATAATGATCCACAGTATACACCAACAGAAAAATTTGAAAAAATAGCTTTTCTCAAAAAGGGTCTACCTCTTGGCCATATTCCCAATAGGTGAAAGTAATATGGCCAATGAAGTCCTTAACATGCATATATCAACAAATCAACAGTCATTTTCGTGGGAACTTATTGATGGAATAAAGTTATTTAACAAAGCAAAACTAATAGTTCAAAACCAAATAAAAAATAAATATATTTCGTCCAGAAAATAAATTTCGTAAGCTGTAGCTAAATTACAAAACAGTGAATCAAAACTGACCATTCTCTTAAGGGAATTGAGACACGTTTCTGATACATAAAATCCACTTCTTCCTTGTTAATGAATAGAAATCGAGGATTCGAACCATGAATTGAGCAAGAGAGCTATTGCGGGTTAAGAACTACTGATTTACGGGGTGCCTTTTGCTCCCGTACGTTGAATATTTCTTTAAGTATAACTTCGAATTCGAAAAAATCCTGTTTGAAGAGAAAAAAAGGTTTTCAACGATTAAAATCTTTCAAGATATAACTTTTTAGCATTTCCAACTTTTAGAAAAAGTCATTATAGCCGATAAGCTGTGGCGTTAATAATGTAAAAATAGTAATAAGTGGTAACTAAAAGAGAGAGAGAGAGAGAGAGAGAGATGAATATCTACAGCCTTAGTGCAACGTTTCATGAGAATAATATTTTATTATGATTGTAACTATATCTGTATTTTCTTTGGTTTCTTGAAAGAAATGAATATACTTGGATAAAAAAGAAAGTATTGAAGAAGGAAAATTAGATTGTGTTATAAAAAAAGTAAGAAAAAACTTGGATTTTTCAGTAAATAGAGCGATACGCAAGAAACTTAGATTAAAATTATATAATGTAGCGACAAGTGTGTTATAATGTAATGGCAGTTGGTCGAAAAATAAGGAAGTTTTAGGAAAGCAGATAAAAT
This sequence comes from Pholcus phalangioides, assembly GCF_987345545.1. Taxonomy (NCBI): domain Eukaryota; kingdom Metazoa; phylum Arthropoda; class Arachnida; order Araneae; family Pholcidae; genus Pholcus; species Pholcus phalangioides. The sequence goes on from NW_028301602.1 coordinate 20,939,086, forward strand.
CGATGCTAATGATATTCAGTGGTGAATAAATTAGAGTTAAAAATATCATTCAGTGATGGTCAAGTGCTTGTAGAGAAATCGGTGTAATGGTATTCGCTTGTATAATTAATTTTGCTTGGAAATTTCATTATGTGTGAATTAGTGATCAAAAAAGAAAGAACAATGTTCCCGATGAAAAGTGGACATTTCATTGCATGGTAGCGATGGAAATGTATAAGAAAAAAAATATTTCAAAATAAATGACAGAAAGAAATTTTTTCAAAATAAATGACAGAAATATTTTCAGAATTTATGAAATAAAGGTTTTTAAGAATTAATGGAGAGCCACATTTAAATGAAAACATAATTTCAGAATATAGAGAGAGATTATTGAGTAAAATAAGTAAAATTCTCAATATAGGACCCCAGTTTGACTGAGAGCCCTGTGTCGCCTGAGCTTTTGAAATATTTTTTGGCCCTCTATATATCTGAAAGGGTGAAGACTTCAGATCTAAGCGAAGATTAAAATGGAACCTCTACTGAAGAAGGGAACGAATCCTTAAACTTGATTTTTGTGGAAATCATTAAAAAAATACTGAAAAAATCTTCATTTTTGAATTTTATTTCTTATCAGGAGAAAATTATGCCTAAAAATTTTCCTTGTATTTATGACGACACTTTTTGAGGATATTTCGAAACCGCTACAACGATATTTTTGTATGTTCCATTCGAAATCTCCTTCAACACTATTGTAGATGCCTCACCAGTGTTTGTTCTTTCGACTATGTTTCATAACATCAGTATTTTGCATTATCTACCCTCCGAAAGTGATAATGAAGTTGCCATACACATGAAGCTATTTTCTATGTCGTACACAAAAGTGCAATGCAAGAAACCACTTAACAATGTAAAACAATTAACTAGATTTTAATCAGCAACTAATGAATATAATTTTTTGTTGCAAACAAATGCTAAAATATGCATTTTATCGTGGTACAAATTCAGCCAAAAAACGGCATAAATTTCGTGGCAAAAGGTGATTATGCTATCTCTCGATGTAACCGATAACTGCTCTACTACTATATTTTTTCTTGGTCCGTAGAGTATCGTCATATCGAGGTTTCACTGTATTCCGTTTTTTTGTTTTGTTTGTATGAAATATCAGTCGGTACTGATTGCAATGGTACTGATTGATTTACTAATCATATTGTATTCGTTCGGTTATTAGGCGGTTCCTCTTTCCTTCCTCAAACTGGTGATCCAATTATAAAATTCGGATAACTGAAAGAGAGAAGCTCGAGGAATCTGCATAATCTCAATTTCGAACCATGGAAATGGACAGGTGCGTGAATATATCATTTTATCATTTTTTCCTCCCTCTTTTTTTCTGCTTGATAAAGTTCTGTCTAAAAGGCTTCTGTCTTTCTCACTACTGAGTACGACCGATCACCATGATTCTGCGTATCGTTATTTTGTTTGGTTGTTTCCTTCTTATGGATTTTTCTCTCGGAAAAGATGTTGACCCGAGTGACAAGAAAGTCGTGTTGATAGCGGACGTGTTTATGAGAACTGTTAATAAACTTTTTGTCACAAACTCTCTCAGGAGACTCGATAAGATCACGTACGCTTGGGTGACCGATTTGGTATGTTTTGTTCTTAAACTACGTATGTATATCTGTATACAAGGAGGAATCAAAACTAATAATATTTTTTTCAGGAGAAGAGAGAAGACTTTACTCTCTGACTGCTTTCACTTGGTGAGTAAAACGTAAATATCCTTTACACCAGGAGTCTTTAACGCATGGCCCGCGGACCACAATTGGCCTCGGAGCTTTTTGTCGTAGCCCACCGATCGTTTTCAGAAAATGATCGAAAGCATTGCAGAACGATTAATTCTAGAATTATTGAAAGAAATGATTTCGGTATTGATGAAAAATAAATAATTTCGCAATTGATGAAATAAATAATTTCGCAATTGATGAAATAAATAATTCCAAATTTGCAGAAATAAATAATTCTAAGATAAATGAAAGAAATTGTTCTAGAGTAGATGAAGGAAATAAATCTAGAAAAATGAAAGAAATTACCTCGGAATAAATTGATGAAAACTCAGAATTAATGAAAGAAATAATTTTCGAATTTCTAAACAAATAATTTCAGAATTAGTGACTAAATTAACTCATAAATTAATGAGGAAAATACTTTCGTAATTTCTTATACAAATTATTTGATAATCAATAAAAAGAAATTGCACAATTATCGAAAAAAATGATTTGAAAATGAATTTAAAAAAAAAATTTCAGAATTACTGAAAAAATAAATAAAGAATCATTTAAAGTGATTTGAGATCAAAATTAATCTCAGAATTAATTAATGCAATGAGTAATTAATAAAAAACTTTTTCAGAACTAGTGAAAAAAAACTAATCGAAATTTATAATTAATAAAAGAAATAATTAATGAAAGTTTTCGACTATTTCTGTCCATGTTCAACTCGGAGCCCCATTGGCCTTTTCTATTAAGATGTCATTAAATTACAGGAGTTGGTGGCCCGCGCGCCTCATGGGAAGTTTCTATTTGGCCCGCCGTGTCTTGAAGAACCCTGCTCTACTCCAATCGGCTAAGATGTGTTCTTGAGGAAAGGTCTATAAGATCAGTGTGATTTATTTCGTCGGGTATCGTTTTTATCAATTTCTGATATCTAATAATAATTTGCGTCAAGTTCTGTTTTATTTTCGGAAAACAACAGTGAACCTTTCGAAGTACTTCGAGAGACGTTTAACCCTTATCAGAAATTGCTCAACCTTTTAAAAACATCATATCTTTTTCATGAAGTAAGCTTTCTTCCTATTTTTAGCTGTTGCAAAGTAAGGGGCAATAGAAAAATGTGTTACATTGAGAAATCATCTTCACAAAATATCTGAGCTTATCATTGTTAAAATAAAAGAAAGGCTTTTAAGAAGGCGAGATATCTCGTCAATGCCTCTGAGAGGGTAAAAAAAAAAAGCTCTGGACCAGTGTTAAGGGTTTCACGAATGGTTTTCATGGTTCGAAGTTGCAAAAAACATAGTAAAGACCGACAGCTATCTGGGTGTTCTTCGACAAGAGGATGAAGAGGAAGAAAGCAGTCAAATCTTATCATTTTTATTGCTGTTGAACATTCCACAAATTGGAATCATCGACTACAGTTTCCTGCTGTAGCTGATGTCACTGAATTTTTACTACTGATTTTGCAGAAAGTAAATATAACTTGATTGCAAACACGTTCTTTTGAGTTTCCTATTTAAAATAAAAAAGCAGTCAATGGCTGAAGCTCACAAACTAAGAATAAATCACTCGACGACATGTTTTGACTTTTCATCAACAACGCTGTTACGCCAAGTGATGTCGATAGTCCCGTATGCTCACCAGTGAGAAAAGACGAAAGTAACATTGAATATTCCTAGTTCCAAAATAAGAAAAATTCAATTTATTCCTGTGTCTCCTAACGTATACGGGAGAACTATTTTTTTAACGAATAATATAAACCAAATTTCTGTAATAAATAAAATATTTTGACTCATTTTCATCCTAATCGGGACTGAAAGTAACGCTAAAAATATTACCCATATGAGCTGATCTTATTATCTAGCGCGTAAGTCAATCTGTGTAAAAAGTACATTAAATATTGATTAATTAGAACTAATATTTTTGGTAAATGAGGTTATTATTTTAATTATTTTTGGTTGATTTTGATTAATGAGACACGCCAGTCGTTTCGCAGAAAGCGTGTATGCGCGATATGTGATAAAACTTTGATCTATCGAAATAACTAAGCTTATTGTGTTTAAGCAGAGTAATTTTGTATCTAGTTGGTACACAAACTTCCAAGAGTGTCGAAATTAGTTCGAGGGGCAAGCGAGTGACCGGGGTACAATAAATATTAAATAGCATAAATTTGAGCTCAACTTATTAAATGGTGATATATTAGGGAAAAACGCCAACGTAAATATACCCAAAATGGAAGAAATATTAGCTACACGCGTTTCGGAACTGTAGTAATCGGACGCGTCCATTTTGGGCATATTTACGTTGGTGTTTTTCCCTAATATATTGTCTCACCCAAAAGGTAATTTATTTGTATTGTATTAAGTGGTGACCAAACCATTCGTCAAAAAAAGAAAGGTATGTTTACAAATGGTTTTTTTATAGACCGGAATTGCACTATGAATACTTTTAGAAAGGTTCTTTTATAAAACTTGAAAAATGCAACTAATAAGCGTATCGGTTACATTAGCTCGAATGTAACCGATACGCTTATTGGTTGCATTTTTCAAGTTTTATAAAAGAACCTTTCTAAAAGCAACAATGTAACTAATAGGCTCATTTGTTGTTTTTTCAAGTTTTCTAAAATATCTGTAACCAAACCTTTATAGTGTGATCCCGGCCTAAGATCAAAATTGATTTCCAAAATCTCTGGCAAGGTTCAGATCTCAAGCTGCTTCCTCGGCAAATAGTTTTATAGCACATTAAAAAATCAGCTCAGCTTCGTTGCATGTGATGTTCTGCTTGTGTGACGTGGACAATATATTCTTACCTGATCTCATCATATCACAATTAAAATACTGTTTCCATCTCAGCTTTAATCTCATAATGTAAAAAATAAATAAATGAAATTCGTGTAAATTGAGGTACTATAAGTGGCTATAACAGTATTTTTTTTATTATTATTGTAAACCAATACACACATACACATTACACAAATACTGGACAATAACACGAAAAGGAATACAAAAGAAAAAAAAAAGACATACACATATAACGAATATACACTATTTGGCCCCAAGGGACACTAAGTCCTTCCAGGAAGCCAAAAAGAGGTATTACATTTTTTCGCCGCCATTGTGAGCTGCCAAGTATACAATATATAATTATAGAAAAACATATAAGAAATTTAAGACATGATGTACAGCAGTTCAATGTAAAATGACAATCCTTATTTAGTGAAATTTAAACAAGTGAGTATGTTCTGGGTGCAACATTAATACACATAAAAATATATAGTTTTAAGCAGTAATTATGTAAAAAAAAATTGTTAATTTTATATTTATCTAGCTATTTTATGAACAGTTCCAGCACATGTCATCATAATTTTGAATGATTTTTGCATATATGTAAATTTCATATTTGTTGGTTATTATTATTGGTTATTATTAGTTATTAGTTGGTTATTATTATTGGTTAGTATTATTAGTAGTTGGTTTTTTTAACTGAAATTAATTCATAGGTTTAGGAGCAGTGAATGAAAAACACTTTTGAAAGAGATGTTTTTTTGTTTTCGGCACTTCAAAATCATGTTTGAATCTCGCTGCTGTTCTATTTGTTTTTCTCTGAAGCCAATTTTTATTTTTCGTCGCAAAATTTATCGTTCGGTAAATATATAATTGTCTGTGTGTGACAGTTAATTTTTCTATCGTTTCCAGTATAAACTTGTGTTAGCATATTTCTTACCTTGTTATATGTGTTAGTTAGTTGCATGATATTAATATTCTCAGCCAATTTTCTCATTCAGAGCATGTTACCCCCCACCTATGATAGAAATAGGTATATGTGTGATTGAGTCTTTTGGAGAGAAAAAAAATTTCAATCATATAAGCATGGTACTTTTTTATTATTGTTCATTTATTATATTACAATTTAATATCATACTGTTTTAATATAATATATATATTAACATGAAACGATACTGAAATCTTATCTTTTTCTTTGGACTTGTGTTTTCGCTGGGTTAAATGTTGTTTGATGCCACATATCTGTTTAATTCGAAACATTGAATATCTAATATAGTTGTGTTAAATAAGAAATATTTAATGTATAATTTTGACTCTAGACTGTATTCTTCTCAGGAAAAAGTGCCATTCGATGTCTACAAAATCGTAGCTGATTTGGTTGAAACCAAATGCCAAAGAGATTATGTTGACTACGATGAGATCGAATGCTGTGAGAAAATTAACGAAAACGTATGTTTCCACACAATTATGCCATTGTTTAGCATTATAATTGAATTATTACTTTATTTGGTGAATACGAATTATGCCGATTACTTACGTCGGTGGTTCTCAAACGTTTCCACATCCATGGCTTTCTTACCCAATTCACGATTCATCTGTGGCTCCCAAGAATAATTTGGTAGATATTTCCCCATGTAAAAAAAACAATTCAAACATGAATAGTTGCACAATCGATCCAGCTCACCCTGTCGCCACTGACAAAGATTGCGACGCTCCTAGGAACTGCGACGCTCACTTTGAGAATCACCGGCTTACGCGTTGAAACGACAGTAAACGATTCCATTGGATTTATTCGTGTACTATATAAATATTTGGTAGATAGAATCTCTCTCTTCAACTGACTCGGTATTTTCTTTTGAATTTTCAGGAAAAACCAATCAATTGTACTATCATGGCATTTGACTACAGGAATGGAACTATCGCGGCTGTACCCAATCCCTTTAATGTTCATCACTGTGGCAAAATTGACAAGAATCTTCCCATGAAACAACTATGGCAAGAATTAGTTTTACCTTGAATGCAAACCGTATTGTACGAGTACACTAATAAAATATTTTCACTTCCTAGTAATTTTATGAGTACAATGAATTGTTCTTCATGTGGTGTTATCATTAGTCTCAATGGTGTCCATACAATCTCAACGTCCGAAGTTTTATTAAGGAAAGTAAGGGTAATATGGCCACGCTAAGTTCCAGCGATTTTTTTGCTGAGGCCTGTAAATCAAATTCCGAAAAACAGATGGCGTTAAAAAATACTTTGAAGCGTTGTTAAAGAAAATAATAATAATGATCCACAGTATACATCAACAGAAAAATCTGAAAAAAATAGCTTTTCTGAAAAAGACCGTATTCCCAACAGGTGAAGGTAATATGGCCAATGAAGTCCTCAACATGCATATCTCAAAAAATCAACAGCCATTTTCGTGGGAACTTATTGATGGAAAAAAGTTATTTAACAAAGCAAAACTAATAGTTCAAAACCAAATAAAAAATATATATATTTCGTCCAGAAAATAAATTTCGTAAGCTTTAGCTAAATTACAAAATAGTGAATCAAAAACTGACCATTCCTTTAAGGGAATTAAGAGACACATTTCTGATACATAAAGCGGCTTCTTCCTCCTAAATGAATAGAAATTAAAGAAAGGGTGGTGCCAACACCATCTATAGCAGAAGGCCTCCGTGCGAAGCTCGTGACGTCACTGCAGAAGTTGTTTCACCCGTAGCCATTGGATGTTGCAGGCCGACGCATGCGATATCTTTAACTTTTTTTGCGGTATACCCAATGACTGTAGGTGGAATGGCCAACTTCAGTGACGTCACAAGCTTCGCGCGGAGGGCTTTTGCTACAGATGGTGTCTTCGGGGGCCATATAGGAAATTCGTTACATGAAATTTCTAACGAAAAAGTTTGATGCTTGCACATGCGCATGGCCGCTGTGGTGGTCGAGTGGTTATAGTAACGGACTCGCGATGCGAGGATCCGGGTTCGAACCCCACAGTGGTGGTCGGCTGAAGTTGGTTTTCTGTGGTTCCCAACTTCAAGGCGCAAATGCGAGCCGACCTCCCCGTTAAAAAGTCTCGCCACAGAGAGCAACAGTCCTACAACGATAAATCATTCAATCATAACACTTCACTCATAGTTTGAAAAATTGGTGGCAGATGGCAGCACTACACATAACAAGCATTACAGAGAAACACAAATAACTTCACGTCAGGTTTCACTACACGTACACGCACATTCCGCGGGGGGGGGGGGTGCATGTGTGGTGTAGCAGTAGTAGGTAGGGCCTCCAAAAAAATGGCTCGGGGATCCATGATGTTCTTAAGTCAGCCACCTCGTTGGGCAGTTTGCCTGTTGTGGCGGTGTATTTGTATTTGTATTTGAATGTAGCATGCCTGGTCATAACGTCACCCTGCGGCATATTCTATAGAAACCTACAGGACTGACCGAATTTTATATGGATTAAAATTACAATGAATGCAGTTTAAAAAGCATTAAAAACTGCACATGCCATGATTGATAAACTAAAGTCGTGAAATATTGGATGCTGAGAATGAATAGAAATGTGTCGTAAGAAAATAACATCGTGATTTTCTGGATGTGACACTCCAGGCACAATATGGTGAACTGGTGCAAAACTATTTCATCACCCAGGCAAAGAAAAAATTAAATCATGCGCCCAAACAAATAGCTGTACAACTGCATAAGAACACCAAATAAGTGAACAAAAAAATGCAGAAAATTGTCCATATGTTAACATCAGACACCTTACTATCATTATTTAATATGTTCTGATCGTAAATATGAGCCAATAAACTATGCACTGAGAAACAAACATTTTTTCATCAGTTTTTATGTTTTTAGTTTGTTAGAAAAGTTTTTATTTGCCCACATCTGACCATGAGTGTCCAAACTCACCGATGTTTTAAGTTACAGGCCTATACAGTACAACGGAAGGATTCATGAAAGGGAAATTCACCGACAGCTTTCGCCGCAGATCGTGAGCGAGTGACCAGGTTTGTCAAGTGAGAGAGTGAGTCCGCGGGCATAGGGTGTATAACCGAGTGAGCGAGTGGCCGAGTTAGAGAGCACGTGAGGGAGGAAGTAAGCAAGTAAGAAATTAAGCGACGAGAGAGTAAGCGAACGGCAAGTGAGTGGGTGAGCGACAACTGAGTGTGAGCGAACGGCAAGTGAGTGGGTGAGCGACAACTGAGTGTGAGCGAGTGACTCAGCAAGTGAGTGACAAATGAGTGAGCGAGTGAGTGACAAATGAGTGAGCGAGTGAGTGACAAATGAGTGAGCGTGTGAATGACAAATGAGTGAGTAAGCAAGTCAGTGAATGACAAATGAGTGAGTAAGCAAGTCAGTGAATGACAAATGAGTGAGTAAGCAAGTCAGTGAATGACAAATGAGTGAGTAAGCAAGTCAGTGAATGACAAATGAGTGAGTAAGCAAGTCAGTGAATGACAAATGAGTGAGTGAGTGACAATTGAATGAGCAAGAGAGTGAATGACAAATCTGTGAGCAAGTGAGTCGGTGATGAGCGAGTGAGTGAGTGAGTAAATGACAAATAAGTGAGTGAGTGAGTAAGTGTGTCAACATAAGTGAGTAAAAGAGTGACTTGTTCCATCACTAGTAGGAGTAGTGCAGTGAGTAAGTAAATACTTTCTCACTCTATCACTGACTCACTTGTTTAACGACTCACTCACTCAGTCACTTGTTTATTCATTCAGCCACTCACTCGCTTACCCACTTCCTCACTCGCTCTCTGAATCACTTGCTTTCTCAAATTCTCATTCACTTACGCAATAACACTCCCTTACTTAATCACTGATTGACTCGGTCGCTCACGCTCTAGATCACTCGTTCACTCACTTACTTAATCACTGATTGACTCGGTCGCTCACTCTCTAGATCACTCTCGTTCACTCACTTTCTTTATCACTCGATTACTCACTTTCTAGATCACCTGCTAACTCAACCGGTCAATCGCTCACCCACTCGATTTCCCGGTAACGAAATGTTGTCAGTGAATTTTCCTGTCGAGACAAATTGTTTGTTGGTGAATTTCGTAGTGGGACGTTGTCGGTGAACTTTCCAGAGACACGCTCTCGAATAAACCTGTTTCGGAACCAAATCGGCAACAGTTTTAAAATATTGTTGATAACTACGTCGATTATCACTCAAAATGTATGTAGCGAAGATTGCCATAACGCCAGCCATATTCTACGGGCTGTCCCAAATTTTTGGCACAGCGGATATTTTTCTGCAACCGGTTTTGGAAACATACTTCCAATTAAAAAAAAAAATTGCGGTTACTGAAAACGTCTTAAATTTCTAAAGGGGATCGTATACATAAAAAAGAATTAGCTTTTTATGTATACTCTATGTGCTAAAACTTCGAATTAGTGAAATATGAATGCGGCTCTGAGAAGTCATTTATAAAAAAATTGCATATTTTTAAATGCAATATCAAAAAATGAAAAAATTGTTGAGTTCATTTTATTTCAGTGCAGTACCTAAAAATGGAAAATTTTGGGAAAATGAAAACTTGCCGACACAATGATAAGTTGCCAAAACATAGTGATTTCATATATTTGATTACGTGACTAAGGCTTTGGGTAAGAGCAAAAATGTCGACATTGTTTACCTTGATTTCCAGAAGGCATTCGATCGGGTCCAACATGGCAAACTCTTGAAGCGTTTACACGAGATTGGAATAGGGGGCAACTTGCTGAATTGGATAGAATCGTGGTTAAGAGATAGGTCGCAACGAGTTATGGTGAACGGGGAATTCTCTGGTTGGACAGACGTCACAAGTGGAGTTCCTCAGGGAAGTGTCCTTGGCCCCATACTTTTTTCACTTTTTATCGATAAACTCGATCAGGGTATCGATGGAATTACTAGCAAATTCGCAGATGATGTGAAGCTAATGGGGGTAATCGGAAATGAAAGCGATAGGGAGTTGCTCCAGACCAACTTAAACAAGATTGCAGCATGGGCAAATGAATGGAGCATGACGTTTAGCGTAGATAAGTGCATGGTCGCTCATTTTGGTTCGAACAACCCACGGTTCTCTTACGAGTTGAATGGTGTCACTATCCCGGATGCAACTAGAGTCACCGATTTGGGAATTCTCATTGACGAGCGACTTAAGTTTTCTGGACATTGTTCAGCGGTTGTCAAAAAATCGAATAGAATGCTTGGTCTCATTTACACGATATTGGTCACGATAAACATGTTGGGGTAAATCGAGAAGCTATCCATTCTTAGAATAAGACAACCATAAGTATTCTTTATGGGCATTGTATAATATTTTATCATGTGTATATATTGTTTGTAATTTGTGTTAATTGCATTTTTAATGGGGTTGCTGTATTTTTGAAACATATGACAACCATATTTTTATGGGCATCTTTTTATCAGCCACCTCGTTGGGCATTTTGCCTGTTGTGGCGTTGTATTTGTATTTGTATTTGTATATTTAACATCTCGATATAAATATTGCATTTAAAAATATAAAACTTTTTGTTGCAAATAACTTTTCATAGCGTGATCTAAATTTCAATAATTGGAATTTTTATTTTAGTACACGGGTACTGTATAAAAGGTTTACCCTTATTTGTTTTATTTGAACGACCCCTGAAACAAATTTTGAGATTTTAAGTAACGGTGCACTATTTGAAAATGTTTTATATACAGTATAATTGAGGTTACTTATAAAGTGTGTGTGTGTGTATCAACGGTTGCAGTGATATTTGCTGTGCAAATACGGTATAACTTTGTTAATTCGAATTTTGGATAATTCGAACTTTTACAAACTCCCTTTTTATCTAAGTTAATGTTAAAATCCCTTGTTTGATTCGAATGTTTTGGATAATTCGAAGTTAGAGGGAAAAAAATCATGATTTTTGCATGAGTAAATTTAGCTTGGAAAAATTCATACAAGAGAAAACCAAAATTTTTAAAGACTAACAAAAATTTCAAAGAAAAATTTTATTTTCTACTGTCTTTTTGATACCCATTTTAACATTGTCCAGTTTGAGTGCATCGAGAATGTGTGCACCACTTAATACCGATTATGTTGTTCAACTATAGATCAAGGGTTAACATTGAAAATCTGACTCTTTTTATCGTCATTGCGAGTATGGAAAGTATCGGAAAGTACAAAGTGTGTTACACGTTAATGAAAGTATATTTCTCCTTGATAGCATAAATATATAACGATAAGCAAAATTTGGGAAACAGTTTCATAACTGATGATCATGAACTGTTTCAGTAAATCAGGCTCTAAATATGGTGAAGGGAAAAAATTGCTGAACAGTGAAATAATGTAGCAGCTAAGATTAATTATTATGATTATAAGTAATCACAATTTTTGAAGCAGTTTTCTAACTGTTGATAAAATTTTAGTAATTGATAATTATTATCCTATGCAAATGTTGATGATTATATTGCAATTTGTAGTCATTTTATAGATCCAGGATGGCTTGGATTATTCGAACTTATTTCCCAATGATTCTGGACTTTGATTTAACCGAGTTTGGAACAGCTTGTATTTGTAGTGCAAGATTAGAATTTCGAACTTCTCTTGTAAAAGCGAGCCTGTCATTTCAAATTTAACACTGTCACTTTATCAACGAAACTTAATGCGAACTTTTCTTTCACCGGAGACTTCAATACAGATAATCTAAAACGATATGAACAATCCAAAATCTTCCCATTCGAACTAAAGGGAATTATCCAGGTGCATGACATTTATGCGTCTCCTCTTATTTTTTGATAACGTTTCGTCTACAGTAACGCTGGCCGTCATTTTTCACTGAAAACCAAGTCTGATCATGGTTAAGATGATTGTGGGTGTTTTTGTTGTTTTGTTGAACTGCTTCCACCCCATTATCGCTTTGCCAACGCTGGAACCAGTCGATCCGAGCGATGACAGAGTTGTATTTGCAACACAAGCATTCATGGGATTCGTAAATACTCAATTTGTCTCAACTCCGTTAAGAAAACTCCATAAAATCAAGAAAGCTTGGATCATGATCTACGTATGGATTACCAAATTTTACTTCTTTTATTGTTAACGGAAAACAAACTGATTCTTATAGTTGCCAAAATTTTTGTCTCGCTAGCTTTTCGCAGTGCATAAATGTATTTACTCGGGGCACACACTACCTGCCATATCGTTCGAAATTCCGCAGAGTAATGTACTCGGTGCATGTGCGGTTAAGTGCAGTCGACACGCTGCTTATTATAACTACGGATAATGTATAACTTTTGCATTGTTATCACTTTCGCAAAAAACGGAACGAACCAATACCATAACATGGGGAAAATATAATGAGGGTTTATATTACCTTCTTTTTTTTTAAGCTAAGATTTAACCAAACTTTTTTTTTCCTCTACAAGTTATCGTTATCAGCCTGCAAAAGTGCGTACGAGGCTAGAAAATAAATTCTTCCCCTCTCTAGTGGATAAATATTTCCGTACTTGATGTCGGGCCGTAGTTTACGCTATGATCCATACACGTGTGAAGCTGCTTTTGCAACGGCCTTCCTATAGTGAAGCAAATATATGATTAAAAAGAAAAATGCCCCTTTCTCTTCAGTTCTTGATCAGTTTCTTCCCGTAGTTCAGATTCACAGTTTTCACCTGAAAGACTTTCTCGTGATCTATGGAGCATTCCGTGCATTATAGAAAGCATCGTATTTCGTGATACGCACTAGACAGTTCCATTCCAACTCCTCACAGTGACTAAATAAAAAAAAAGCAGAATTTTAGCTTAAAAACTCGGAATGATTGAACATTTTGCAACGAGTTATGTGTGAAAGATAAAACTGATTGGAATCAAGTTGGTGTAGCAAGTCAATGGAAAGAATTTAGTACGACCCTGTCCTCTGTTTTGCACGACGTTTTACCCTTTGTTCGTAAGAAGCGCGTTTGTACATCGCCCCCCCCCCTCTTGATCACGGATAGCGTGCGTAATCTGTATCTTGAAAAGAAAAGAGCAGCATTCAGAGAGTAAAAGTGGACAAAGTGACCTGTCACCTTTTACTGATAAAAAAAAAAATGAAGTTGAAGAAAGAAATAAGGGACAGTAAAAAGAGGAAGTTGAATCTAGGTTGGAAGATAATGTTGGCACTGACCCAAAATCATTTTTCAGGTATGTCGGTAGTGGATGTAAGGCGTCAGTTGCCCCCCTCCCCCTCGTTAGAAGGTTCTAGGGTAGAGAGCATTGCAAACAAGTGTAGCGCATTCAATGATTTTTTTCGCTTCAGTTTTTAATAGATGAAAACAATATTCAATATATGAGTCTTGGATGGGGCAATAAAATCCTCAACGATATTCAAGCGGTAGATGTGGAGGTCCTAAATCTTCTAAAAAAATGTATATGCAAGCAAAGCACCAGGACCAGATAATATTTGTTCTAAGGTCCTTAGGGAATGTGCTAATGAATTGTTGGGACCAGCCGCACAGATTTACAGGGGTAGCGTTACGGGGGAAGGGGGGGGGGGGTATCGTCCTAAGGGATCGGAAGCTTACTAATGCAGTTCCGATATCTAAAAAGGGTAGCAGAGAGACTGTGACCAATTATCGTCCAGTGAGCTTGACGTGCTCCTCCCCCCGTGATGAACGAGGGGATGCTCTGATCGGACACTGGACAGGTGTTACAGTCTTTTTTCAACTACCTCTTTGGGAATTTTGCTTGATGTGGCCTTGTATTTGTATTAAGAAAAAAAACAGGCTTGCCCCATTTTCCGATATCGAGTTAGATCACCATGCATACAGTCTGGTCAAACAAGACTTATGGTTATTAAACTGGATAAAAATTATGTCTTTTTTTTTTCTAAATTCACAATCGCGATATTTAAATAAAGAAGTAAAAAAAATGTCCTTATATGTTTTTTCAGGATAATGTGCCGTTTAGGGTATTCAGGATCAAAATTGATATGGTCTTCACCAAATGCCAGAGACCAGATGTTAGCTACGACGAGATCGAATGCTGTGAGGTCGTGAATATACAAGTACGTTTCCACGCTAATGTTGCAATTATTAAGGGGCCATTGAAGTATTACGTCAGCAAATTTTTAGCCATTTTTGACCCCCTACCCCCTTGTCAGCAAAACACTGACCCCACCCCCCGCCTCATGTCAGCAAAATTTCGTCAGCATCTTAGAATATCATACCTTCAAAAAAAAAAAGGTTGTTGTTGACGTAAGCAACCTTCAAACCCCCTCCCCCCCCCGTCATCAAAAGTCAGCAAATCAGAACCACCCCCCCCCCCCTGATGCTTACGTAATACTTGAATGACTCGTAACCCTTAAATTGGAAAAAAAAATTTTTGCAGGTTATTATACAGAGTGAATGACAAGTCCTAGACCTATTTTGAAAATTTATAACGCAAATCAATCAATTGACATAAGAAGGTGTGGTATGCACTAAAATACTTATTGTGGCCTAGAGATTCAAAAAGTTCAAATTTTACTCACATGTAGCGCTGTAAAACATAAAAATCGACATAACACATAAAATGCAACACGAACAGTGTATAATTAATGTTTATGACACTTTGAACTATACACAAGTTTTGTACTTTGAACATAAAACTATCGCAATTCAATATGAGCGCACTTTTTAGCTCGGGGCTACATCTAAACTGGTGAAAGGGTGCTCATGCTGAAGTATGGTAGTTTAATGTAAAGCAAATCATCATAAACATTAATTACGCACTGTTCGTGAACTACACGGTGCAGCGATTAGATCAACCCAGCAGCAGATTGACAGCTTCTCTGATCCAATGAAAATCCCTGAAGAGAAGCAGATCAAATTTTATCAAGAACTATTCCCGATTATGACGATTATTACGATGATTTTGTGATTTATAACCTGTGATTTACAATTGTGATTTATTTACATGAATCACCATTTTTCGATTACAAATTTTATACTTGTTTACTGGCGAAGTGCGTAATGGCACCTGCCCATGTATGTAATATATCTTTCTCGAGATCAATAAATGGTTAGGTTTCCCCGGAGGCACCCGAGTCCCCAGGGACAATGTGCTTATATCACTGAGTGTGACAGAGCCTGGGTGTCTCTCGGTTCCTATCACTATCACTGTTCGTGTTGCATTTCATGTGTTATTTCGAGTTTGTCGTTTTGCAGCGCCACTTGTGAGTTAAATTTTATCTTTTTTAAAACATTAGGTCAGTGTTTTTGAACTTATATTGTCCTCGGACCCTCCGGGGGTGCGCAAGTACCTTGTAAGGCTTCCGCGGGATCATTTTCATTTACTATCATTGCATGAGTGACACATTTTGTGCTGTGAAATTGTAGGTATTTCATTCTTTATGATTTGCAAATTATAAATAACAATACGATTTGGATTTTAAAGGGGAAAGCGGGGTTGAAATCAGCCTCCGTTACAGAAGGTCCGCTATGCACTGACCTTCACTTCGTCTTCTTAACCCTTCATGCACGAATTTGAAAAACCACAGAAAACCAACTTCAGCGGACTATCGCTATGCAGTCCTCGAACCTAGATCCTCACGATGAGAGGCCAATGCGATGCCCACACGACCGCACAGCGGCCTTCCTTTGCAACTTCGCCACAAGCGATCCGCAAAAAATTGACCCTCAATGCCAGGGGATCGCAGTACATTGACCTTACCGCTACGGTGGTTGAATGGTCATAGTGGCGTACGAGGATCCGGGTTCAAACCCCACCGTCGCCGCAGTGGTGGTCGGCTGAAGTAGGTTTTCTGCGGTTCCCAACTTCAAGGTGCGAATGCGAACTGATCTACCCATTAAAAAGTCTCGCCGCAGAGAGCAGCAGGTCTACAACGATAAATCATTCAATCATTACACTTCACTCGCTATGAGTTAAGAAAAACTCATAGTTTAAAAAAATTGATTGCAGATGGCAGCACTACACATAACAAGCATTACACAGAAACAAACTTCACAGAAGGCTCACTATACATACACATTCCAACATGCACACCAATTCGTTAGAAGTTCCGCAGAGGAATATGGACGAGGTGCATGTCTGGCTTAGTAGTGCATTGACCTTACCGCTGTGGTGGTCGTGTGGTCATAGTGACGAACTCGCAAAGACAGGGCCTGGGTTCGAACCATACCTGTTGTTTTCTGCGGTTCCTAACTTCAAGCGCAAAGGCGAGTTGATGTCCCAGTTAAAAAGTCTCGCAACAGGCCTACAACAAGTCTACACACAACAGCACAAATATCAAATCATTACACTTCACTCACGACTTGAAATGTGTATGGCGGCACTGAAAAATCAGACACAACATTAGATGTTTATAGATACGTACTCAGACTGTTCGGTACACACACACACTTTGTTCCATGACGCTAAGCTGGAATATAGATCACGGCAACGAGATAAGTTCAGTGGCAGAGAGTCACGGCGTTCATTTATTTAGTGCATTGACCTTCATTATAGAGAGACTGAAGTACAATGACCTTCAGAAATACAGGGGGTTCTGCAACATCAAAAGGTTGGGAAGCTCTTCTGTGTATGCCACGATACGTATTTTAGTGCAAGCCGCAACTTTTCAATTCAATCGGTTGATTTGTTATTAATTTTTTAAATGTGTCCAGGACTTCTCGTCCACCCTGTATTACCACATAATGGTATCGCTTGCTTTTTGTGTGCATTTCCCGTTCAAATGAACTGCAATTAGAAAAATACACATAAATTTTTTTCGAATGTTTTTTTCAACTTCAGGCACCACCAGCTGGTTGCGATTTCATTGTACTTGACTTCAAGAACGGAACTACAATTTCTACTCCTGATATGTTAAATCCTGACAATTGCGGCAAACTTCGCTCCAAGATGCCCTTGGAACATCTACGGCAAGAATTTCCACAACTGATTTCGTCTGAGCAAGTCTGGAGACACATCTGAATACTCTCTTATTGATAGCGCTTTCAAAAGCATGTAACAAATTGATCTCAATGAATACTATTATCAACTAATATATACATTTAGATTCGTATCCCGTAATGGAATATTTAATGTGCAACGCCTAATTTTTTAGACCTACGTTTACATTTTTAGACGTAGGTCATCTTCAAATTTTTATATTCTCAACCTTGGTGGTAATGATGTTCACCCCCCCCCCCCCGTGATGATGTACAGTCGAGTGCACATAATTAGAGCACGGATTTTTTATGACGTGTCGCATTTTGGGGCATTTTTGAGAACTATTGATCATATTTCAAGCTTTTTTTGAACAATCAGTCATATCTTAAGAATTTTCAAACCATTGATCACTAAATAGTTTGATGTAAAAATCAAAGGCATTTTATTTTGAGCTTACAGAATGTGCTTTTGATGAAACCTTTTGCATTTTTCTGATCACCACTACTTTTTTTCCTGCGGGTAACACTGTTACTATGTTTCTGAAGGGATGACACGAGAAAAGCGCGTGTGAAAGATTTTCATCAGGACTAAAGTCGGAGAGTAGTTTCTTGGATTTTTTTTCCTCGAGGAGGGGTTTAACCAACACCATCTATAGCTAGAGTTATAGGAGGTGTTGGTTTAACTCAGGTTTACAGCCTCTCCATTCCACATCGCCGCTATGCGGTCGGGGTGGACATCGTGGCGGACTTGCACACCAGACCAGACCATAATAGAGTATGAAGCCGATTCCTATCCAAAATAGGACGACTGTCGGCATACGAAATGGGCAGAGTGGGAGCCATGTTCTGGTTTGGTGGTGGTGGCATACGAAATGGCCAGGTAGGCCTAGGACTTGCACAAAGCTTCCTAGAGAGACTAGTACTATCTCGGAGGCTTTGACTTGCATCGCGAGGATACAGGTGTGAATCCCACTGACGACATTGTGGTGATCGGCTCAAGGCGCAAATGAGAGCCGATCTCCTATTTAAAAGTGTCCCCAGAGAGAGCTCGCGGTCAGGCCTAAAACGTACAAAATCCACCCATATAAGCGTGGACGGAGATACGGGGGGGGGGGGGGGGCATTGCCCCCCAGCGCCAAAGGTAAAGTTGACTGATCTAATGTATATATGCATATATGAATTGACATCATCATCATCTTGCCCCCAGAAGTAATGACCGTGCCCCCTTCCCCTCCAGACTTCCAAATCTATCTCCGCCTATACATATAAGACAGGCAAAAATAAATGAAAAATCGAATCCTCAGCCGTAGCGTTTGTTTCATAAATCAGACGCCAGTTGGCAGCACTTTATAAAACATTACAAGCAATTCACTGAAACAGAAGTCCCCATCCATGTAAAATTCCAAAGCTCTATAAAAATGTTTTTTTGCATTACGGGTCATTCAAGTATTACGTCAGCATCGAGGGGGGGAGGGGGTTTCAGATTTGCTGACTTTTGATGACAAGAGGAAGGGGGATTTGAAGGTCGCTTACGTCATCAACCACCCCTTTTTGAAGATATGAATGGCTGCTCACGAAATTTTGCTGAGGGGGGGTCAGTGTTTTGCTGACAAGGGGGGGGGGGTCAAAATGACTGGAAATCTGTTTACGTAATACTTGAATGGCCCCCTCATCTTTTCGAAGTAAAAATCATTTTTTTATTCTATTATTATCTCTAAAATTTGCCGCACTCCTTCCAGATTACTTTATTGCCGTCCTCCATAGTTCTGTTCCTGCGCATATTCGAACGCTCAAAGAGCATAAACTTAAGAAATTTATTAAATTTAAATGATACGGTGATACTGTATCATTTTAAAACATATGTTAGAAGTTCCAGCACCGAAGCTATTTAGTGAGAAGCAACATTACTATTCAGGTAAAATTAGAGTTAGCGAGACTATACTACGACTACTTAACCGTGCATGCACCTCGTACACATTACTCTGCGGAATGTCTAACGAATCGGCACATACCGGAATATGTATTTTGTGTGCCCTCAATATAGCTTGTTCACGTGTCAGAGTTTTGTTCGTTTCGTGTTCTTGGTGGTGCTGCCATCTGTATTCCATATTTTGAAATGAATAGTTATAGCTATACTGCAGATACCAGACGTCAACTTTATGACGAAACTTCTTCAGGTTTTGCTCTGTTTGTTTTTGCTTTTCAAAAGTTTTGCCTCAAATATGTTTTTTTTCAAATCTGGAATATATATTTTCATTAATTTTCTTAAAACATTTCTTAGAAGAAACTACATCGCAGTTTCCTTTGTTTTGAACTCAAAGTATATTTTCATAATGTATCGCAATTCTAGAACGCGGAAAAATATAAGGTCACATATTTTCGTATTTTAAGGTCTTATTTTTTTATGTTTTTTTAGGCGATAAATGCTTGCATATTTCTAAGGTTTCTAAGTCGCGAAAATCCTGACCCTATTTATACCATACCTTGGAAATCACTTTCGGTTTTTTTGAGCAATTCGCTTCTATACAAGGTGACAACAGCTCTGGGCGTGAGCGGTCATCAATCAATCAATCTATACAAGGTGTCCTGTAAGTGCTGATGGGGACTGTATCTCATCGAAAGTCCGTCGTAGAGGTATACCGTATATACTCGTGTATAAGCCGAGTTTTTTTGTGGAAAAATTCGTTCCTCAAGTGGAGGGTCGGCTTATACTCGGGTCAGTTTTTGATGAGAAAATATCAACCCCACAATCAGTAGTCATTTTTGTAGCAGTGTTCGAGAAACCGGCATTATTAGTATGGGATATATTTGAACCCCACAGAACTGATAATGTCAAAGCCGAGGCAAAGAAATCGAAAACATCATTGGCTTTGATACCAGGTGGGCTAACGTCGATTGTAAAGCCTTTAGATGTGATCATCAACAAGCCTTTCAAAAGACTATTTGAGGAATTTGAGTTCCGATGATAAAGAAACTAAAAAAAAGCGGTGCCTTAAAGAAACCTAACATGGGCCTTGTGTGCCAATGGGCACATGAGGCCTGGAATTCTGTTTCCACCGAAATTATCATCCGATTCTTCAAAAAGTGTTGCATCAGCAATGCGATGGACGGAACTGAAGATGATATCATCTGTGAAAGTGGCAATGTCGATGACAGCCCAGATGAAGATAAAAACGAAGATGCCGCATTCCCTATGATGATCTGATGGATTACGATGAGCTTGGAGACTTAAAAGAAAAGGATTAAAAAGTTTGAATCATATTTTCTATTGTAAATTTCCGTAAGCTATTCATTTTGCATGAAAACATAAGAATTTCATTTCTCTGAAATGCACGGATCTTTTGGGGTCGGTTTATACACGGGTTTTCAGTTTATTGCGGATTTATTGGTCCTGAAGGGGGGAGGTCGGCTTATATACGAGTATATACGGTAGTTTCAATTTCAAAAGTTCTCAAAAATCACCCTGTACCAAATTTGAGAAGGAAAATGCAGTGTGTAACAAAGTCTAAAAGGTAAATTTTCATGCGGTCCACCTGTTCTCTAACTTCCAGTTACAATTTTGTTGTCCTGTCTCTGTTGAGGTCAACAAGAAAAAAATACAATTTTCTAAGTGGAACCGTATACATAAACTGAAGAGCCAAAAAAACTGGTACAGGCATGTGTATGCAAATAAAGAGATATGGAACCATTCAGAGTACGGTGCTGCGGTCGGCAACGCCTATATAACACAACAAGTGTCTGGCATATTTGTTAGATCGGTTACTGCTGCTACAATGGCAGGTTATCGAGATTTAAGTGAGTTTGAACGTGGTGTTATAGTCGGCGCACGAGAGATGGGACATAGCATCTCCGAGGTAGCGATGAAATTTGGATTTTCACGTACGGCCATTTCACGAGTGTACCGTGAATATCGGGAATCCGGTAAAAAATTAAATCTACGATATCGCTGCGGCCGGAAAAACATCATGCAAGAACGGGACTGACGAGAATCATTAAACGTGACAGACGTGCAACCCTTCCCCAAATTGCTGCAGATTTCAATGCTGGGCCATCAACAAGCGTCAGCGTGTGAACCATTTAATGAAACATCATCGATATGGGCTTTCGGAGCCGGAGGCCCACTCGTGTACCCTTGATGACTGCACGACACAAAGCTTTACGCCTCGCCTGGGCCCGACAACACCGACATTGGACTGTTGAGGACTGGAAACACGTTGCCCGGTCTGACGAGTCTCGGTTCCAATTGCTTCGAACTGATGGACGTGTACGGGTATGGACACAACCTCATGAATCGAATCCATGGACCCTACATGTCAACAGGGGACTGTTCAAGCTGGTGGAGGCTCTGTGATGGTATGAGGCGTGTGCAATTGGCGTGATATGGGACCCCTTATACGTCTAGATACGACTCTGACAGGTGACAGGTACGTAAGCATCCTGTCTGATCACCTGCACCCATTCATGTCCATTGTGAATTCCGACGGACTTGGACAATTTCAGCAGGACTATGCGACACCCTACACGTCCAGAATTGCTACAAAGTGGCTCCAGGAACACTCTTCTGACTTTAGATACTTCCGCTGGCCACCAAAATCCCCAGACATGAACATTATTGAACATATCTGCGATGAATTGGAACGTGCTGTTCAGAAGAGATCTCCACCCCCTCTTACTCCTACGGATTTATGGACAGCCCTGCAGGATTCATGGTGTCAATTACCTCCAGCACTACTTCAGACATTAGTCGAGTCCATGCCACGTTGTGTTGCGGCACTTCTGCGTGCTCGCGGGGGCCCTACACGATATTAGGCAGGTGTACCACTTTTTTTGGCTCTTCAGTGTACATTGTTTATTTTTGTGCCACGCCGTATTTTCACTCTCGAAACTGGTACAGAGTAATTTTTTAACGCGTTTTGAGCATTTTTTAAGTTAGTATCATACCACTACGACGGACGGTTGATGAGATAAAGGCAGCATCAGCAATTACAGGACACCCTACATATTTTTACCTCTTTATTACATACCCCGCTCCAAACATTATACACTGTGAATAACATACCAAAAACTTCTCTTAAGCTAGAAAATACTTCGGATATAACATACCGCAAGCAGAAACCTGGAAAATGAAGCCTAAAACACTTATTTGTGCAACATGGGTATTGTAAGTGGGTGATACCTTGTTTGTTGTTTTTTTTTCCCACAGAAAAGCCGTGGGAATTACATTAACTACGTACAGAAAGCACTGTAATGGTCTGCACACCACACACAGCAGCAATTTATTTGATTTAATTTCTATTTTTTCGGACAACCGTAATGTTTGAAGATTAGGTCCACCTTGCCTATCGGCTTTCGGTACAAGAACAAGATATTACAGGGTCGAGCAATTTCCTGAAAGATAAGACAATAAAACATATTTCATTAGCTAAATCTATGAGAGAACCAATGGTTTTTATACAGTGTGTCCCAGAAATTCGTAAATACTTTAAAAATTCATGAAAATTGAAGGAGAGAGAATCGGCATATTTTTTAGAATGAGGTTAGTGAAAAAGATATTCTCACGAAGGAAGATATTTTTTATACCGAAAAAAAAGTTAGTTCAAATTTTTTTCGATAGAGAGTGCTGCGCAAATGAAAATCAAAGAACTCTGGGCCTGAAACTTTCTTCAATCTCTTTCTGCGCCCGAAACATTCGTGAAGCTTCAGCCGGCGATTAATGGCTGAAGTAAAACGATCCACCGATGCCACAACAGCACAATAAAACCCATGTAAGTACCAGTAATAACAAAATTCAGAAATGAGCTGTTAATCGTACACCCATGCATTATTATGTATACTCTGATTTGCATATTTCCAATTATTTGCTTATGCACAGCGCTCTCTTCTGCCAAAAATTTTTACAATTATTTTTTTATTAATTTATCTGTCCCACAAAAAAAAACACAACAACAACACCCTATTGCGAGAATAACTTTTTCGCAATTTAATTTCGCAAAATAACTATTTCCTTCAAGTTTTATGAATTTTTCAAATGTTTCCGTATTTATGGGACACACTTGTATGTACATATATTCATCATATAATCACTGAAATGTGTTGAAATGTTATCAATCAACTACCAGAAAAAACAAAATTATATTCTTCTTAAGATTAATCATCTAACCAACTGTGTTAAAACCGGACTTGATTTGTGTGGTCTTTAAAGAAATGTAAAATGCTGAAATAGACTCTCGATTATCCGGCTACTTAAAAATTAATACAAAATAATTCTCCGTGATTCCAAGCTGCAGAAAAACCGTTTTTGGGGCGGGGCTACGCAAAATCGACCATTAAAATCTGCCGCGCTGTGCTAGCCACACCTCAAAACCGGACCGGTTTTTTGCGCAGGTTAGAGCGTAAGTGGTGGGGAGCATTGCGTCGCGAAAGAGGACTAAAAAGGAGAGAGAGAGAGAGAGAGAAGCCCTCAGTCGTCTACATCAGTGGTTGTCAACTTTTGGAAGCCTGCTTCCCGGGTAATTTATTTTTTTGCGAGTGGAAGGTCTGGTCGTACTCACGACAAATGTGCAACATATGTGAAACAAAATGAAATTGAAACGGATCGGTTTGACTAACGCTAGGGACCGGCGGGTGAAAAACACAGATCTACAAAAATGCCTTTTAAAAACTAAAAACTGTGAAGTTCGGCTCTTTCATCTTAGGCTTATCTTTTTACATTCGTGTTATCATTTATGAATGAAGAGAAATAAGTTCATAAATAATTTTTGTAAGAATTAAACTTACGCTTTACGTTAATGCTTTGTTTATTTTAAAAACCTGCGGTATGTGTTCATACTGTACAGTCAGTGACATCTTAAGGCATATGCCTTAAAATATGAAATCTTAAGGTATGAAATCTGGTTGAAATTTTCGAGAATTTGCCCACTGGGCCTCATAAAAATCACTTGGCCCATGGGCCCACGACGCTTTTAAGACGGCCCTATGTACAGTGTTCAGAATTTTATGTTTCCCGCAATCAAGATAAACATAAAAGAACTTATCCTAAAAAAACCTGAAACATGTCCAATAACTTTATTCTTGGATCATTAATTCTGTGAAATATTTTTAAAAAACTTACAGTTCAATACATAACAAGCAACAAGCATTTGTTATGTACTCTCCTGTACTTAGAGGTAAAAAAAATATGAATAGGAGCAGGTTTTAGTATGAAAAGGGTGTTTTTGATGGTATGGAGTGAGAGGTAAGAAGTGAGCATTTAAATTGTTCCGGCCTATCCGGATTTTCTATCATCCGGCTCGCCCTTACACCACATTAAGCCAGATAGTAAAGAGTCTACTGCAGCAAAATTCAGTTTGAAGTTACAAGCATGTTGACTCTACTACAACTCACGTTTATTCCTTTATGGACACCACAGCAATCAATATCTTTGTATTCCACCTCATCAGCTCTACATTTAGTTTCGGTAACATCCATAGTGAAATTATAAGCAACTCCGCCAAGTGTCTATAGAAAAATTTTAAAAAAAAACATTGTTTATTCACATTTCTCTTTCAAGATATTCGTATTTCTTACAGGATGAAAACTGAAACGGATTTTCGAAATCACGTTTTGCATAACCAAATATACGACTTACAGGAATGTTGTTGTTGGCTCTGACGCGCTTTATTTCCTTCAGTTTCACAAGATAAGGTGAGTCGAAGTATTTGAAGCGGACACTCA
The DNA here is from genome assembly GCF_987345545.1 of Pholcus phalangioides. Classification (NCBI taxonomy): domain Eukaryota; kingdom Metazoa; phylum Arthropoda; class Arachnida; order Araneae; family Pholcidae; genus Pholcus; species Pholcus phalangioides. The sequence continues at coordinate 20,964,217 of NW_028301602.1, forward strand.
ACTCCTTCAGAGCACAGTTCGCTGCCTCGATGGCCCCACGATCGTTGATGCTGACGTCAACGTAGGCACTTTGAACAATCAAGATGTTCGCAGCATTCAAAAGAAAAATTATACTCAAACTTTTGTGCTGATGGCATAAATATTGGGTGGAAGGATTCATTTTATGTCAACCGACTATTTGGATAATTTGGATAATCAAAAGAAGTGAAAAGAAAAGAAAATGATATTATACGAGGGCAGCAGGTGCTTATATTCACACTCATAAGATAAGCACAGACACAATCACTACACATATATGTACTTTATGTTTCTTTCTTTGAGACATATGCAAATGTATGGTTGGTTATAGTAAAATTTATATTTTTTCTTAGTAATATAAACCGTAATTACAGCTTAAAAAACTACTGAGAAAAAATGGCAACATGTATGGCTTCCAATATCTTTACAATAGTTATCAACTGCTAGTACGCAGATCCAGCTTTTGTTAATGTAGAAATAAATTTGTTTTTCTTCCTTTCGAGGGTAGTAAAGTAATATGCGTGCAGTATATATATATATATATGTTACTCTTAAAGACCGAAGTTGGCCACTTCGTGAACTGGCAGGTCCAGTTTATCCGGCCGATGTTCAAAATTCGGGCTTTCACCGAGCTTTGGCCGACCCCCTATATATCGATCCTTATGATTCGGGGACATTACCACGATGGCGTATTTTTTTGTAATAATATTATGGCCATTTATATTTAGCCATAGCTAACCATAAATATTATGGTCAGCTATGGCAAACCTAACGATCAAAGGAACCTGATATGGATATCTTAGGGTTCCATATGTATAGGAATGATAGGGGTCGACACATATGGGGCGGCGAAAGCCCGAATTTCGGGCAGTTCGCAAAGTGGCCAACTTCAGGCTTTGTCGGTAACATGTGCAGTGGATGTCCGTTGTAACGACGTCTCACAATCACGGAAAAAATTGTCGTTATAACGGATTCTCGTTATAGGCGGATGTTTTTTGTAGCATCAGCTCTTTGACAATCACCTGCAAATCACTCGTTATTCGTTATAACTAGGCTGACCATATTTCCTTGAGAAAAATACGGGAAATTCAGCTTCGAAATACGGGAAAATACGGGACATTGCCAATTATCGCCAAAAATGATGGCAAAAGGTAAGAAAAGTCGCTAACTCATGCTAAAATAAGATAAGTCGCTAGTCGTGGAAAACAAACGCCACTTCAAATTTCAGTGAATTAAAAAGAAAAGAAACACAAATGTTTGAGAGAGATGAATATATTAAGAAGACACCAACGAATAAGGCACATATACTTCGGTGTATTTGCCTTATTCGTTGGTGTCTTCTTAATATTCTTGGGCAAAGTTGATCAACTCTTCTAAGAGATGAATATTCTTGTTTGTAGTCGTAATCATCGTAATGCAATTTCTGAGTTAGAAAGATAATTTTGTTCGTTAATTTGAAGAATAAATAGTCAAGTTGAATTCATTTAAAAACCGGGATATTTTTGCAAAAAAGTCGGACGGCCAAAAAAACAAAAAACTCGAACTGTCCCGAGAAATACGGGACGTATGGTCACTCTAGTTATAGCGGTCGACTTTTACTGTATAATAGAAAAACGCTATTCTCACCTCGAAGTTGAAAGGAAGCACTGTCGCCGGTACAAAATTGGATGAAAGTCTTCTTCTTGTGAAGATGAATTTTACACAGGGTTTGCGTATTTCCACTGTACCCCCAGAAAGAATGGCACAATAGAATCAAAATTTCATCCGTGAAATTCATAAAACCGTAGAAAGGGGGTTAAGGATCGTTTCAAATACCTTGCAAAAGAAAAATTCGCAAAAATCAAAATTTTGAATATAGCAGTATTAATGCTTTAAATAACCCAATTAAAAAAATTTCGTGTAACATAAGAAAAATAAATAAATACAAATTTATATAAGCGATATATATAAACGAACAAGAGTAATCAAACTTTTCGGACTAAATATTTTCTGACAGTTGTATCGTTTGAAGATTAGGTCTATCTTGCCCAATGGCTCGCGACACAGGAACAGAATGTTACAGGGTCGGACAAGTTTTTAAAAGATAAAACAATAAACTTATCTCATAAGCAGTGTGACAATGATAATAGTTATCATCATGCACTGTATGTACTTGTTGCCCACTCTTTTCGTTGTCTAATAGCTAATTCGTCAACCGTAAGACTTTGAAGCATTCCAATTACGAAAATGGTCTTTAATGTTATGTTTAATGGTTTACAATGTCCCGTTTTTACACCTGTAATGCGAAGATTGAACTAGTCTGGATTTACATACACATAACCAGGGAAAACATACAACGTTTACTCAATCAAGTTGATGTAAATTTGCATGGAAATATTCGCATTATAATCCGTTTTAAGTCATCTGTTCTAAAAGCTGTCGTTGAAGAAGGCGGTGGGTATGCTGTTGCCAGATGCAGCTTTGGAAAGATTGACAAGTGTTCTAATGTATTCCTACTTATTATTTCATGTGTGGCTGAATCTACATATTTGTGGAATGAGAGTATTTCTGAACATTTTAACGCTGATATTTCAGTGGCAGTTGAAGTTTTTTCTTTTGTCGTATATGCCTGTTTCCCATTTATTGTTAGTTTTATACATGTACATTTTTATATCCAGGAAGTTGATTTGGTCTTCTTTAGTGGTTTCCTTGAGAGAAAGCTCTTCAGGGGGTAGATGTTGGGGAAGACGCTGTTAGAATTGCTGTTGTAGAAGATGATTAGATCATCAATGTCAATAAAGTTGTATTACAATGGCGTTAAGAGACAGATTACGAAGAAACTTTTCATATATCGAACAAAAGGATTCATTTCAAATCAATCAACGATTTGAGTAATTTGACGCAAAAGAAGAAGAAGAAGAAGAAATGATATCCAAGGTAGTAAGTGCTCATAATCACAATGAAAAATCCGTCTCTTGAGGATAAACTCACTCCATCACAGTACATATTCTCATTTTCCTTCACTACAAACATACGCAAATGTGTGATTATTCATGCTTCTTCGTGGTTATTCAGTGCTACCTCTGCTAAAGAAAATAGTTTGTTCCGGAATCACGTTCGTTAACCAAAATCTACATCAGCTGAAACACGGTTTTCCACAGGCTTATATGTAAAATCGTTTAATTCGTTCCAGGTAAGCCCGGAAATTTAGAAATAAGTTTAAATAAAAAACGCTAATATATATACTATAAAAAAGAGATATAGCTACTATAAAAAAAGAGAAAAACTGATTGAAGGTTAAAATGAACAGCTTCAAAATTGGATGAGTGAGAATTTACGGGAAGATGAGACACTAAAGATCTTTTGTGTTTCACTATGTACGTAACCAACACCAGCTTTATAGATATCTCCATCCATTCGTGGTTTTCTCAGCTCATTTCTATGTCCGATACATGCAACGTATGCTCCTTCTTTTTTCAATGCATTTTGTGTTAGCCGAGTGTTTCGTTTTACATGAAATGATTTAAAAACGTTCAGAAAGAGAAGTGGAGGTACATTTGGAAAATATTTCGAGCTGGACATGAGTTAATCGGGCTCGAGTGAATCAAACTCTGATGATGATTGGCGCGAAAATTCAGCTCGCAACATGGCTGTGTTTGGTTAGCATGTGTCTATATATAAATGAAAATGTTCATTTGCCGAATCCGTATTCGTTTTAGCCGAGGCAGAAAAATCACTTAAAAAATCTTCATCAACCAATCCTAAATCCTAAATATGTCATAGTGGCCTGTGAGTTCCGACTGAAATTGGCAAACAGTGCATACCCCTGAGTCATTTCTTAGCCCTCCTGGACTAGTAGTGCGATTTTCGCCATGGCTGTATATTTTATAATTTTTTAAACTAATTAGAGTTTAATATTACCCATATTGGATTCGTCAACCAAAAAATTCGTAAGCCGAGGTATCACTGTATTACTGAGAAATGACGTCAACCGATATCGCAGCGACTTCTATAAAAAAAAACTAAAATTATTTTTCACTAATTTGTTTTCACTTAAGACGCTAGTTTGAATTGGAATTTTTAAAATAGATAAATAAAATCAGATCTCTCTCTCAATGAAAATACTTCCAACGCTTAAAAAATATTATTTATTTATTTTCATAAACGATGTGTATTCGGCGTTTATAAAACTTCATGTTTGTGTGTGAACGCACACGCAGATTTATACATGTTCTCAATTTTTTTCTCGACAAAGCAGTGTATGAATAGTTATTTTCAGTCTTGATCAATCACTTTGGACAGTTGATGGTGTGTACGATCGAATCCCTCTTGAGTACTCGTGAGCCTTGCGAAAACTTCAATGAGCAGTTACGATACGCGGCCTGTAATACATAAATTAGAATAGACCTCTTGTTAATTCAATGCATATGTAGTACATCTTTTATGTTAGGTTGCACTGGTTTTTATTTTCAATCTATCTCATGTGCAAGATGTTCTTGATTTAGGGTCATGTTAAAAGTATCATCAAGTGCCTATAATCTAAGTTAATTGTAGCTAATTCAGAATTGATACAGTGAAACCTGTCTAAGACACTATATGAGAGGGAAACCTGTCTTAAACGCAATTAAAATATGGTCTGCTCAATGATTAGTGCTTTTATTTGCACCTTTATAAATCGGAAATCTATCCAAAACAGAATGTTATTTCAATCTATTGACGTTCCGTTCCGTTTCGTACAGTCTTCGCTACTAAACCACACATTCACCTCGTGTATATTCCTCTGCGGAACCTCTAACGAATAGGTACACGCGGAAATGTGCGCGTACGTGTAGTGAAACCTGACGTGAAGTTTGTTTCTGTGTGTAATGCTCGTTATGTGTAGTGCTGCCATCTGCCACCAGGTTTTCTAACTATGAGTGAAGTGTAATGATTGAATAATTTATCGTCGTAGGCCTGTTGCTCTCTGTGGCGAGACTTTTTAATGGGGAGATCGCCTCGCATTTGCTCCTCGAGTACAGGCTTCACTGTGATACAGCCTCTATGATCATGGAATTCCCAGGCTTTGATTATGGACAAATTCAATTACTGTATCTAGCATTCGTGCGCCTTAAAATCTAATAATTCATGTCTACTTACTGGGCTTTCTTCGCCCAGGCCACAACATTGTACTTCATCATAGTCCACCTCAGATTTATTGCATCTAGTCGTTCTCATTTCCATGTTGATTATGTACAGGTCACCTCCGAAATACTTGAAAATTGAAAATATTGGATATTATACTCAATACGTTTTCATCAATTTCAAAAGTTGTAAGAGAGTTTTTTCAGTATAATCAATGCTTTTCAAATTTTAAACTATTCAAAACATTTATGTGATTCAAAATTCATAGGTTTCGGGTCTTTAGGCCGACGTGACAAAATCTTTACCTTTCGACTTTTCGTTCGCACGGGTGTGGTGAACATTTTTCGCACTCGTGAGAACGAAACGTCGAAAGGTAAAACTTTCTGTCACGTCGGCCAAAAAACCCGAAAACTATGAATTTTTCATTACATGATGGCCACGAGAGAGAATTGTTTGTTTTATTTATTTCATTCTTTAAAAGTTCTGTTGAGGATTTTACAGATATTTCAAACTCTCTTACCGTGAGGTTATATTTGGCAGATGCCGCTATGACTCGGACTAATTTTTGTAAATACTCAGTGTTGAAATATGTCTGGATTTGTTTGGATGCCAATTCTGCAGCTCTCCAAACTCTGGACTCGGTGACATCTACGGGGATGAAATCGTCCGCGGAAGACTTCGCGTAGAAAATTCCGAGATGGAGCAGAATCAGAAACAGCATCACCATCATCATCAGTCGTCATTAAGTTTTACTACATAAAATAATCCCGACACAGTTTTTCACCTCAATTCGGTTCGAATCCTTTCCGAACACGCGTTCATGAAAATACGTATTTAAATACAGATGTCGCTCTCTTTTTTAGTGATACAGTAGATTAAGAGTCTCAAGGTCTTTCATAGAAAAGTCATTTTTGATTTGGATTACTCTCCCTTTATCTACAACCACTTTTTTCTTCATTTTTTGTGTCTAGAACTTAAAAAAAACTAATACAGGACTTACGAAATATTAAAGGATCTTCGAGGAGAATCTTCTTAATTCAAACCATGGAAATTCACAGGTGTCTGAATATTTTATTTTCTCTCTCTCTCTCTCTCTCTCTCTCTCATTATTTATCGATATAATTCTGTGTTTAAGACTGCCGTCGTTTCCCATTCCCGCTTACGTCCGATCATCATGATTCTGAGTATCGTTGTTTTGTTCAGTTGTTTCCATCCAATGGCTTTCTCTGACGAAGAAAAAGTCGATCCAAATGATAAGAAAGTCGTATTAATAACGGATGTGTTCATGAGAAGTGTTAACAGCATGTTTCTTACAAAACCGCTGAGAAAACTCCACAAGATTAAAAGCGCATTGGTGTCTGAAGTGGTATGTGTATTTCGTTATTCAGGGGTATCCGACTACGTTTAAAAGGTCTGCCGTATAGAGTTGAGGTTTTGAACCGAAATATAAGGTCTATCATATGTATTTATCCAACTTCAGTGTTGTATACTAGGCTATATAGTAACGCCGTTTCATGCCTTTGCAGTCGCGCTTGTCGTCTTGGCTCAGTGATCGTGGTCTTATATCTACTGCGTGACGTCACTGTTCAAACACTTTTTTTAAGCGTATGACTTCAGTACACGAAACGTCCTGAAAATTGACGTAGTTTTGTTTAAATTTTAGTTGCTTATTTTACTGTTTTTAAGTGAGTGATCTCTTGTTTATGATGTTGTTTTGATATCATAAGAATGGGTGCTGCTTGTTCATAATATTTTTATAATCTATAAGCTAAGAAATGAATTAAATCTAAGAAATATTTGGTGAGATAGAATGCCTTTTGATAGTAGCATTCAAAATAATAATAATAATTTTAAAAATTTTATATTAGGATTTTTTTTTTAATATTTGCTTCCTATGTTTTTTATGACGCAGTTGTATTGGTAATAATGAAATTCAAGGATTCCATATAAAAGCTACACCTAATTCAAATGAAAACAAAAAGATAAAAAATTATTAGAAAGTTCAGAAGATAATTGAAATTACCTGTTTCGAGTTGGCTTTAAATCAACTCAATAAAAAATAACTAACGTGCGTGATTCAACTGAAATGTGGATCCGAGAAAAATATTCTCAGTGGAAGTTATCTCACAAGCAAATGCAAATTATCTCATTTTAAATGTTTAAATAGTTGAATGAACGAACCAATAATTATACATATACTAATGACAATGATCGAAAAAATATTTTTGGAAAGAATTTAGTAAAATGGACAGTACAGCGATTGCAAACTATCGTAACTAACAAAGTAGCAACGCAGGCCCACTCGGTTATGTTTGAGCAATGACGTCACGCATAACGTCAGCTTGTACCGACTTCGGTCATCACCACCTAGAGATAGAAGGCCTCTGCAATGTTTGCCATAAACGTCATTCAAACTACCTAGCAAGTTTGTCAAATTTTGAAACACGGCATCCTATTTCGTTTCTTCTTATTTTGGCGTAGAATATACCTGATTGACTCACAAATACCGCATAGTGATTGGATGTGGGGCATAGAAATCGCCAATTCTGAGCCCGATCATTTCTTTTCCTCGCAACGATAATACTGGCACGAGCAGGGAATTTTTTTCCCCTGAATATTCTGAGGGAAAATGGACTACTTACTTGACGTCACAAGCAGAGTGAGAAGGACTTCTATCTCTAGGTGGTGATACTTCAGCCCATCATGAAACCGCAATTATTATATAGCCCTGGTAAAATGAAATTTCAAAAAGTTTACATGTACATCAAGAGATTTGGGTGTAACTTTTGAGCATACTATGAAATTCTTTACATTTTGATTGATAACCTACATCATCACTACGGAATATACTGTGAAAATAAGAAGACATTTCATTCCTAGAAACTTTTTTTTTTGCAGTCGTGTTTCGAATATTATATGAATTTTGCTTAAAATTTGACATAAAAATGACTTTTCATAGAAAATGCCATAGATAGTCCAAAATTTATTATTGCTTTCATCATTTTGCGACATTTTCCATCAAAAAATGTTATTAAAGTTCACTCCACAGTAACATTTTATAGAAAAGTGCTAAGGTAACCGGATACTTTAAACTACCAAGCTGTTTTCATTACAAATAAGTAATGAACTAAATTTTAAACATACTTTTTAACATGGTAAAAAAGACTAAACAAACTATGCTCTGGTAGAGATATTAAAAATATCATTTAACCCATTGACTTATTTCCAATTTGTTACACTTATTTTTGATTGAATTTTCTATGCTATGCAAATACAATGGTTTATACATGATACTTATTTAGGTCTAATACTTAAGAGTTCTTAATACTAAATGGTTCACTGATGCTTACTTTTTCAAAAATTTTCGAATTCGAAAATGAAGGAAAGTAGGAAAAAACAGCGTTAAATGCGTGTAAAACGGTTTTCTCGCATTTAATGCTGTTTTTATTTTGGCAACTTTCCTCCGTTTTTTGAATTCTGATATTCTCAGTGAATATTAAACTTAGAAACGTGGATTTTTTTTTTCTTCTCTTTTTGGCTTCAGGTGAAACAGGGCAACAAGTTTCTAATCGGGTTTTCGGGCACACGGGGGCTGCATAAAAAGTTAATTTTGTTATTTTAATAACTATACAACCCCTTGCAACATGTGAATGCAATATCTGTGTACTATACATTATTTGAATACCTTTCAGACCATGGTATCACGAATGTGTGGGTTGGTTTTTCTCACTGTAAGAATTTTTTCTTTTGACCTCAAGGATTTAAGCCCTGGCTTGAAGGATTGTGTAAGTTTTGAGTTAGAAATGTGATGAATATGAACTTTGGGGGTTTATTAAGAGGGCGGCACTTGAAGTTGAACTTTCAGGGGGGTTTTTAAGATATCTTCCAGGAGAAAGTGACTCCGGGAAAAGTGTGATTTGTTACATTAAATTTAGCAATAAGGATCTCAAAAAAAAATTATATATGAAGAGAAATACACCCTGCGCATCATCTTGGCTGAAAAAATTTTAACGAACTGAATTATTTCAGTAAATAATTAAAATTATTTTCCGAAAAGTTTTCTCATTTAATTTGAGAACAAATTTCATTCATACCATGATATTTTGCTTCATTCAGAAATAGGTACAGAAACTTCAATAGAATTATTTCTATTGATTCCTGTTATTTTCTTCAATGCCACATTTAGGTTCCTGAATATCTTGTATTTCATGGTGTGCAATAAGAAATGTTTGAATGCCCTCGGAAAGATTTAAGGTTTGACTCTCGGGTATTTTTTTTTACTTACAGGTGGACCTCCCACCCGGATTTCAGGAGCGAAAATTATACATAATCGAGGTCGATTTAGTGTTAACCAAATGCCATAGAGATGATGTTAGCTACGATGAGATCGAATGCTGTGAGCTTATAGATAAAAATGTATTTATCTATTTAAATTACTTTTCAATGTGCCATGTTTGAATATTATTGTTTTCCTACTTAGTGGAGGCAAATGATGTCCCTTTCTTATGTCAGGGGTCTTCAACGCATGGCCTCATTTGGCCCTCGGAGCTTTTTGCCATGGCCCACCGATCATTTTCAGAAAATGGTTGGAAACATTGAAAAAAGGTTAAGTGGACGGCTTTTATATATTGTATAAATGGAACCAAAAAAAAACACAATTTTTAACATTTTGGAGATATGCCTACATCTAAACTATTAAAGAGGTAGAATTTTTATCTAAATAGAACCAAGTGACATATAAGCTGTGATATCATCTGTGTGCACTTGAACCAACTACCAAACTGAAGAGATAACTGAAGCGAAGATAACTTTAAATAGTTTTTTCTCGGTTTTGATTTAATGGCGGTTGGTTCCTTCTATATAAAAGCCGTCCGATTCTAGAATTAATCAAAGAAATAATTCAAGAGTAAATTAAAGAAACAATTTCAAAATGAATGAGAGAATTAATTCCGGAACAAACTAATGGAAACTCAGAATTAATGGAAGAAATAATTCCAGAATTGATGAAAAAGAAATTCAAAAAATTACTGAAAGCAATAATTTTACAATTTTTTAAGCAAAAAATTTCCGAGAATTACTGAAAAAAATAACTTATAAATCACAATGACACACACAATATCGTAATTTCTGATAGAAATTATTTCACAAAGCAATAAAAGAGCAATTGCATAATTATTGAAAATTATTTCAAGATGTATTGAGAAGGAAAATAATTTCACAATTACCAAAGCAAATAATTATAGAATCATTTAAAAAGTGATTTCAATTTGAAAATAGTTTCAGAATTAATTAATTGATTTAATGTTTTTGATTAATCAGTAATTAATCAAAAACATTTTCAGAATCAGTGAAAAAGTTATTTGAGAACTAATCAAAATTGATTATTTAGTTATTTGAAGTGAGAAGTTTGAAATTGGCCCGCCGTGTCTGAAAGGTTGAAGACCCCCCTCACTTATGTAGTCAAAAGAGTGATTGAACTTATTTCATAATAAATGAAGACTGAACTGATAGACTGATTGATAATTATGTATATAACTAATTATTTGAAGGAATTAGAAACCAAATTATACCCCTCCCCTTACTTTCTTATCTTATTTTTAGGAAAAGCCTATTGATTGTTATATCATGGGGTTCTACTACCAGAATGGAACTGTTGAGGCTTTTCCAAATTTATTTAGACTAAATGACTGTGGCGAACTTGAATTGTTTCACCCTAAGAAACAATTATGGAGAGAATTCCAGCAACTAATTCGACCTTGATTATTAAAGGCATTATTCGAATGTATTTGTGTACTTTCTAGTTGTGTATAGGTAAGCAACGAATCGATGTCTAATGTGCTGTTGGTCTCAATGTATAAAGGGATTTACATACTAAAATTTCAACATTCGTGTATATTTGCCCGTTACGATAATTTTTTCCAACATACAGATTCTAGGTGAATAAAACATGCATTAACGAAAGTACATCCTTTTCTCATTGGTTTCACCCATTTCTCTGTTCGTATCCGGAAAATTCCCCGCTAGGAATATTCACCGACAAACCGTTCATCGACAAGTGAACGATTGAGTGAATGAATGACTCATTTACTCCTAAAATCACTCACTTACTCACTAGGTCACTCCCTTTGTCATTCACTCACTCATTTTATCGCTCACTCCCTTGGTCGCTCGTTATACGCACTATACAGGTTTGCTCACTCTGTTACAAAATCAGCCACTTGAACACTCACTTGCTCACTATGTTACATACTCAATCATCTGGTCACTCACTAACTAGGCCGCGCACGCTTACTTACTAACTAGGTCGCTCACTCTGTCGCACACACTCAATGACGAGGTCATGCATTTACTCACTAGGTCACTCATTCTGTCACTCGCTCTTACCAACACTAACTACTCTTTCACTCACTAACTACTGTATTATTTACTGACTGAGTCACTCACTCGGTCATTGCTCGCTCACTTACTGGGTCACTGACTCGTGTGGAACTGTTGTCGGTGAATTTTTCCAGCGGTGAATATTCCTTCGATGAATTGTTGTCGGGGAATTTTCCATAAATCTTTCCCATTAGATGAAATTTGATACGAATCGGACAAGCGCACATTTGAATTTCTACAAGTTATTTATTTTCGGAAATATTATAATTCTTCGTTCGATGTTAAGAATATTTATTATTATTTATTACATCTTTTCTGGTTTGGACTAACTCTAATGAAGCCGTGTGTGTCTAACTCAGGCAGGTTAGTCGTTCTCTACCTTTGATACACAATTTGAACACTCGATCAAACATTACTGCCATCGTATAAGACAAATCCGCTTCTTACAAATACCTTCATAATAACCTAAAGCGTGAAAATAATAGTAAAGCGTGTGTACCTAACAGCCTGAGTGCGTATGTAGTGTTGTGTTTGATTTGTCAGTGCCGCCATCTGCACTCATGTCCATAAATTAAGGATAATTCAGAATCACACGGAAATCGAAATCTAAAATAAAAATTTCACCTGTAGAATTATCACACACATCTGCAAGAATGATATGCAAAGTTCAGGAAGCCACCAGATGATGCCGATAGTACGTCACAATGACGAGAGTGTAAGAGGGGGGTATATAAGGAATGGTGGCAAAGAAGTAAAATTGTTCACAAGAGTTCTGTAAGACGCTCAGTGCCATAAGCGAATAGTTATGACACAGAGGACGCATGTGGATGATATTTTACGTGGTAGTATTATCGGCCGTCTGGAATGTCGGCGTACTCAGATGGAAGTATGCAAGGAACTTGGAATTGCCCATAGTGTCATCTCTAGGCTTTGGCAACGATTCCAAGATAACGGAAATGTCAGTAGACGTTACAGTACAGGTCGCCCCCGAGTTATAACGCCGAATGAAGACCGGTATTTGGCAGTAACTGCCAAAAGAAGCAGACGGAGCACAGCATCCGACCTGTCTCGTCAGCTATCTGCAGCCACGGGTACCGCAGTTTCAAGGCAAACCGTGTACAGACGTTTGGGAGATATTGGTCTATATGCTCGCAGGCCTGTCAGAAGACATGCAATGTGGACATCGTCACAGTGGGCTTGTGTGATGTTTTCCGACGAGTCCAGGTTTAGCTTGCAGTCTGATTCACGTCGGACTTTCATATGGAGAACGCCAGGTACCCGTTACCACCAAGACAACATCATTGAACGACACCGTTACGGTGGTGCAGCATTGCTCGTTTGGGGTGGAATTATACTGGGTTCCAGAACAGATCTGCATGTTCAAACCGGAACCATGAAAGCCCAAATTTATCGGGACATCATTCTGGAACAACATGTACGTTTGTTTAGGGGTGCCATGGGCGCAGAATTTGTGTTTATGGATGACAACGCCCGTCCTCACCGAGCAAACATCGTAAACGAATGCCTTGAATCTGAGGATATAATCCGTATGGAATGGCCAGCATTCTCACCTGACTTGAATCCGATAGAGCATGTGTGGGACATGCTTGGCCGACGAGTTGCAGCCCGTCAACCACCTCCTACATGTGTACCGTAACTTCGGAGAGCATTGCTTGCTGAGTGGAGTGATCTTCCCCAAGATCATATCGATAATTTGATACTCATCATGCCTAGGCGTTGTACGGACTGTATTTCATCGCATGGGAGACATACAATGTATTAACCATCATACCAACCATGTAATAGTAAGTTTTTGTAAAGGAGATATTTTTTACAATTGCTCCAGGGAGCAAAAATCGTAGTTTTTATGAATGGTATCATACATACACCATCGTTTTTGTTCTTTATCTTTTGTTTAATAAATGGGCTTTATGAATAAGTAACGTTTACAAGATATACGGAAGACTGGATGTTGTGAAGATATTTATTATTTGAGATGTTAATTTTTTAAGGAAGGAAAAAACTCATCTCTGCCTCTACCGGGAGTCGAACCCGGGTCCCTCGATTGCCGGACGGATCTATCTCCTCTGTAGCTTAGTGGTCAGAGCACTCGTCCGGCAATCGAGGGACCAGGGCTCGACTCCCGGTAGAGGCAGAGATGAGTTTTTTCCTTCCTTAAAAAATTAACATCTCAAATAATAAATATCTTCACAACATCCAGTCTTCCGTACATCTTGTATTAACAAGTGGAGAGCGACATTCATGTCATATAAGTAACGTTTGTTTTGTTTCTGAACCATTATTTGCCGGAGCTGGCATTATCCTCAATTTATGGACATGAGTGTATATTTCAGAAGTTGAACAAGCATCTAGTTGAGGTCCTGCCGGTTATGAACCTTCATTTTCAGCCCAAAAAGAATAGTATTCAAAATTCCATTTCTTTGATCGTTTTTTTTAATTAAACGAACTGAATTTTAAAATGTGGTACTGAATTTCAGGCGGAGCCAGCTGGTTGTAATTTCTGGGCATATGACTTCAAGAATGGGACTTTTCTTTCTGCTCCGGATATCTTTGATTCCGGTAATTGTGGCAAATTACGCAACACGATGCCCAAGGAGGGTCCATTGCGAGAATTCCTACAGCTTAATCAATTTTGATCAATTCTTGGCATAAATTTAAAAAACTACCCGTATCTAGTCGGAACTTTTACATAATATATTCAGATTTTATTCCAATTGAATACACATTGCAAATGAAAATATATTGATTTTCCTGTTCTAGATCTGTATTCAAATGCTTCAATTCAAATCCAGATGTTTGATGTCTTACGATTGATGAGTGCATTTTTTTTCCCCCGTAGTGTCAGTGGTACTGTATTTAGTATTTTAAGTATTAAGTATTAAGTATTTAGTATATTAAGTATTTTAAGTTTTGCATATCAATTCTCTTGAAATTAACAGAAAAAAAATTTCTTCTATGGGAAACATCCACTGCCAAATAGGTATTATGAATCTACATAATTATGGATCGAGGATACGGCAACTAACGTTGGTGACCAAAATTTAGAGGCGTATGGGTTATATGTTACGGTAAATGTGATAAATCGGTTATTATACAACCAGTTATTATGCATTGATCACGGCCAAAACTACAATTTAATTCTACTTATGCGGCATTTACAAATATGTGGGTCATTTGACAATATTTAATCACTTTCTAAAACATAGCAAATGTACTGGGTACCCCATAAATTTGTGGATAGTTTAAAAATTGATAAAAATGTGGTTATATTTGAAGGCGGTTGGCACAAAATAGTTATTCTCACGAAGAGGATTTTTTTTGAGAGGGGACAGACATAAATTGAGTTCAAATTTCTGTCGTTAGATGGCCCTCCACGAAAGAAAATGAATGTAAATGTGCAAATCAGAATCCTATAAAATGCAAGTTGCGTGATTAATGGCTCGTTTCTGAATTTTCCTGTTACTGGTGCTTCGTTGGTTTTTATTGTGATGATGACATCGGTGGGGGGGTTGAAGCATTATTGGTGAAGTTGTTTTACCTAGGCCGCGAATCACCGGCGGAAGCTTTACGAACGTTTCGGACACAGAAGAGGTTGAAGAAATGCTCGGGTCCAATCACATCTGTCGGACTTCCGTCCAGCACCCTTCATCGACAAAAAATTGGACTACATTTTTTTCACGCACCAAAAAGAATCCCCCCCCCCTTTCATGAGAATAACTTCATGACAAACCGCATTTTAATTTACCAATTCCATCAACTTTTATGAATTTTTAAACTATTTACGAATAGGAGACCCTGTATATTTTCAAACATGCAACTTTATTTAATTTACAGATCATGATCATACATTTATTTATGTTCATAATAATATTTTAGCTGCTGTGTTATACAGTCGAATGTCGATATAATGATACTCTGCGGACCAAGTAAAAATATCGTTGTAGAGAGATTATCGTTACATCGAGAGGCCGCTGTTAAACATTGGACTACAGGCATTTCCAAGCAAGACTTGAAAAAATACCGTCTAATTGTAGAGGGAGTTATCGTCATATCCAGTATCGTTATAGAGAGGTTTCATTGAACATATATATATGTACATGTTACCTCGTAAAAGTATGAAATCCGTTATTCTATAGAATGCCTAGTTATTTCATGAAATAACTGATAGAGTCCATTAAAGCGTGAAACTCACTCGTATTTTATATTTTAAGTAATTACTTCACAGAATAATGACCTAAATCCCAATAAAATATAAAGAGAAACATTTACATTTAGTAGCGGTGAAAAGGTAAATGTGTGTTTCCTTTATCTTTCACCTAAATAAATAAATAAACATTCTGTACGCTGTATAGTTCTGTCCAATTATTTATTTATTATTATTATTATTGGTATTATTGCTGTTGTTATTATTATTATTTATTTCAAACTTTAACTGTCTAATATTTGTTATTTTATGAAATAACTAGTTATTTCAAAGAATAACTAGTTAAAGTGTGGAATTATTGTTCTATTAGGGTACGAACATAGTGCACGCTTGCTTCCGATTCTCAGAAACGACGCACGTTGCTGATTGGTTATAAATCTGAATTTTGGGTTTTTGTAACCAATCGTGACGGCGCCAACTCACAGAATCGGATACCTGCGTGCACTATATTCCTGCCCTAACACATTTAGCTGAATTGATCAGTTGTATCATTAAATAGATAATTATTCTATAAAATAACTGGATTTTACACTTTAACGGTAACATACATATATTTGCAATCGATCTTATATCTCCTTTTTACATTGTTTTCGAAATTATTCACTTTGATCATCACATCATAACACCACCCCCTTTGCTCTTTTTATTTTATATATATATAACCTATGATAATATTATACCTAGTAAGGGCATGGTCCTCTTCTACCGTGTAACTTAGAGGATTTTGCTTTGGATCCATTGAATTTTTCTAGTCCAAAAAAGGCACCAGAAAATTTGAAGTATTTTCTATTTTACCCTATTAAAGTCATTTGCTTTGCTTTCCGATGTTTTCGAATCAGCCTACATATGATGAAGAGACTATCAGCTGAGCTTACACCCAACGAGTTCCCTCGTTCCACCCTTCAAGGTTTTCAACTACATTTATAGGTAGTATAAATTTATTGAAATCCGTCTCATACGGAGAAAAATACAAGGGTTGGACAAAATAATATGAACAGCTGTAAAATGAGATAAAATCTTTATTAATAGGCTGTTGGCTCTCCATTTGCATTAATTACAGCTTGTATCTGTCGTGGGATGGACAAATACAAGTCATGCACAACAGTCGCAGGGATACGTAGCCACTCCTCCGGCAAAACTAATTCAGAACGTGTCTTTGGAGGTGGAAACCTACTGCACATTTCGGCCTGCAAAATACCCCACAAAGGTTCAATTACATTAAAATAAGGGGACCGAGCGGACCACACGAGGTGTTGCAGTTCATCATCGTGTTCATCAAGTCAGTCTCCGACAGTTCCAGCAGTGTGAACGGACGAATTATCTTCTTGGAACACAGGTCGAAAATCAGGGAACAAATATTGTACCATTGGATGAAGATGGTCGGCCAGAATGCTGACATAAACCGCTGCATTAACCCGCCCATCCAGGACAACAAGTGGGCGGAGACCACGGTGAGACATCGCGCCCCACAGCATGACTGATCCCCCTCCATGTTTAACAGTAGGAAGGAGACAATCAACGTCATAGGCTTGTGCTGGCGTTCTCCAAAACGTAAACACGTCCGTTAATCTGGAATAATGTGAACGACGATTCGTCTGACCAGATGACATTCTCCCATTGTTGTTGCGTCCAATTCTTATGTTTGTGACACCATGTTCGTGTTCGTCTTTTCAAGGCATTGCATAGTTTCACCAATGATTTTGGAATAGTCGCTCCACCTTGTATGTTTGTTTCACGGCGGATAGTTTTTGTCGATACACCTTCCTGTGGATGTGTGTTCATCTCAGATGTTGTCTGGGATGCTGTTGTCTTGTGCTTTCTGGCCACAATCCTCTTCAAAACCCTTCTACTACTTTACCGCACACCAACTCCGGTTACATATCGCCA
This sequence comes from Pholcus phalangioides, assembly GCF_987345545.1. Classification (NCBI taxonomy): domain Eukaryota; kingdom Metazoa; phylum Arthropoda; class Arachnida; order Araneae; family Pholcidae; genus Pholcus; species Pholcus phalangioides. The sequence goes on from NW_028301602.1 coordinate 20,981,825, forward strand.
TACGGCAATTTCCAACCAGAGGAGTTGAGTGGGAAATGAAGGCTCGGTAGGTAAAGAACTTGCTTCTAACGTTCTATGCCTGGATTCGAACCCATGGATCTTAATGGTAACCTTCATAGTGGAAGACAAGCATCTTACCATGGCGCCACTCGGGCACCTCAAAACCCTTCTGTCTCTATCAGTCATCTTCGACTTTCGGCCACTGTTATGCTTGGCAGATGATGTCTTTCTCTGTTTGCTATAGGCTGTCATTACCAGCGACACAATACTTATCTCGACACCAACAAGGATGGCCGTTTTCCTTACTGTGGCCCCGACAAGACGGGATCCAACAATCATGCCTCTTTCGAAATCTGTGAGGTCAGCCATAACGAAGTTTTAACGTCCCAATTATACATCGCATCCGAACGCTATCACTGCTACGACTAGACTGATGCGTGCACATTATCGCCCACCAAGTGGAACTCTTCCACACTAGAGGGCGGGCGTATACGACAGGTTCCAAAGCGTATTAATAAATAGCGTCTTTAATACGCTTTGACAGGTTCCCTCGAGTGTTGTTTTTTGCACAGGTGTTCACATTATTTTGCTCAACCCCTGTATATGTTCCGATTCAAATTTATTTTCTCGGAAAAGTTGGAGGGTTGTGTTTATTCACGACATCTGAATACATTTAAATCCGTGACTTAAATTTCATTAAATAAGAAAATATACATGGGAACGACCGTATTTATGTATGACAAACAGGATAGGAAACTCAGAACTTCACCAGTCAAATATAGACGAATTTCCGATAGTCGCTTCTGATTTTATTTGTTCCGCGATGGTCATGAATGTTTAGGCGTCACACCACAAGAGTTTATCGGAAAAGGCATGTATGTATCTTCTTTGAATCTGTAGTAAACCATAAGTTGGCAGATGATATTGTCTTCCTGATAAAAGAAAATAACGGTGGGCATTATATAAATGAAAAAAACATATCACATATTGGGCATTTTTCTCCCCCATTTGATTAATTCTTGCATTTTTTACATTCATGATGACACTATATCTATTTTGTTTATAATTATCATGAGCATGAAATTTAAGAAAAATCTTTCAAAATATGAAAATATTTCTTATACTTCATATAATGATATAATAAGTATATATATATCAAAAAAGTATGTAAACAAAAGGCAATTTCGAAGATTGACTACTGTTATCACTCGTATAATCAAGCAATTATTGGAAAGGATTTAGTTACAAATACTGCATCTTGGGAACAAATCTGGAAAGAGAGGCCTCTAAAATAAACATTGGTAAATTTCACTTGTGTTATATGATTATAAAAATATATGTGTATGTATGTATGTATATATGTATACACATTTATGAATGCAAATCCAAAAGAACATTATGAATGCAAATCCAAAAGAACATTATGAATGCAAATCCAATAGAACATTATGAATGCAAATCCAATAGAACATTATGAATGCAAATCCAATAGAACATTATGAATGCAAATCCAATAGAATCCAAATTCATAGGTGTTCTTAACCAGTGATCCACGATTCCCTTAGGATTTCCTTGGAAATTCCAGATTGTCCATGATCTTTGATGTTTAAACAATTTACTCATTGGAGATAGATTTGTTCTTCTTTCTGGAGTCCCCCCCCCCAGAAAGTTTCTTGATTAAATGCCTTATAGAAAGAGATAAAAAAATTATCTCTACTAGAGATCATTGAAAGACTCGGGTTACTCTTCCGCCATCTTTGAGAAAAACTGTGACGTGTCAGTATTATCACTAGTGCCCGAGTGGCATGGTGGTAAGATGCTCGTCCACCATCGTGAAGGTTGTTGTCAGGGTCCTGGGTTCGAACCCAAGGGAGGATATCGATAAGATATTTTCCCTATCGAACTCGAGGCGACCACCGATAGACAGCGCCTTCACTTCCAACCCATCTCACTAATGGCAGTAAATTGCAATATAGCGATATGGCCAGAGTTGGTGTTTGGTGAAGTAGTAGTATTATCACTAGTCAATCGTAAAGTTCCTGGAAACTCCCAAGCTAACTCATTTGTGCGAAGTGTGTATTATCGCTGCTGCCAACAGCTGATCCCTACGTCATTTTTTTTTTTCAACGATTAGACGTCACTTTGAACAGAAAACTGCTTTTATCGCTCTAAAATGGAGGTCAATGAGTCGGCTCCGTATATTCCAGGTTCCTTAGCCAATCACTGTTCCCAATTTCACTTTCTTTTTTTTTCATCGGTTTCCGGAAAATCACTAAAGACCCGTTTACACGCGTCAAATAATTTAGTAGTGAAGTGATTATGTCAAGTAGACAAGTCTCTCTCGTCCAGTACTAAAATCTGTCCCATCATAAGTAATCAAGTAGTGAATGCTTATTGGATAATACGAAATCCCGCCACTGGCGCATGCGCGTAGGGCCCACTTCATCGAAAAAATAAACCGGATTCTATCCTACTTGTCTACATGAAAACCAAAGTACTGGACAACTTACAACTGAACCCGCTTAAACTTCCTTTAACGTCTACATGCATTTAAAGAACTTGGCTACTAAAATTTAGAAAACCACTTAATTACTTGACGCTTGTAAACAGGCCTATATAGCGCCAAATCCGTTGTTTGCCCAAAGATGAACGAAAAATCTACTTTTCCCCACTTACAGGCACCTCAATTTATGTTCGCCAACTGCAGGACAACAATCAATGAGATTAAGAAAAGTGACCACCCCTACTAAACGCTACTTTATGTCGTAACGGTTAGTGAAGTTTCTCCGATTGAAGAAAGTCCAGGACTCGATTCCCGTTGGAGAAAAACAAATTTTCTTTCCAAAGTTCACTTCAGCAAAATTTCCAAAAAGGCTCTTGATTTGATGAATTGCTTCATTGCATACAGAGTGGTTAATAACGACCGCCTAATAATTGCAGACGTAATTCCTTGTGAAAAAGTAATATGGAAAAGTGTTTTTCATTTTAAGATCGGACGAATATTAAGGGAGTTATAACGTTTTGAAATTTTGTGATTCGGTGAAATGTAACTGATCCGCCAAACATCCAACAACAAAAAAATTTCCATATGCAGTTGAGTTGACGCTAATTGAAAATGAACTGAAATATTCAACCCCCATGAGAAGCAGGATCAAGTTATTTTCTTTCACGATTGGCACGTGTAGAGTGATGTTAACCTTGTTATTACGTGCTACCTTCGCCCCACTATATTGACAAACTTATCCCAAGGTTTGTAAAGCGTTAGCCAAACGAGATCTGTTGGAAAAATTGTTTTCCCAAAATCGAAACTTTTTTGCCAAAATGTCCTAATTTTGTTTCCTTCACTGCTAAGTCTTAATTTTTTGAGGGAAAGGAAAAAAAATGGTTTGCACACAAACACAGCTTTAGCTTTCTTGATTACTCTCAGGGTTATAGTATTGCTATTAGATTAAAACATCAAGTTATACGTTTGGTGCAAGTTCGGGGAATTTAGCGGGATTCGAAGTGACGTCATAGTTTTCATAACGTCTTATAACTCCATAATTATTGGCCAACTCAAAAAACTGAAGACACTTTTTCTTTACTTTTCACAAGGAATCACGTGTATAATTATTGGGCGGTCGATAGTATTCATTCTGTACACTGAATGCTATTTTGTAACGAGGTCCGCAGCCTGACAATAAAAATCTCACACAAAATGTTGAGAACCACTGAAATAGAAATACTTCTATAATGTATAGAAATACTTCTATAATGTATAGAAATACTTCTATAATGTATAGAAATACTTCTATAATGTATAGAAATACTTCTATAATGTATAGAAATACTTCTATAATGTATAGAAATACTTCTATAATGTATAGAAATACTTCTATAATGTATATAAATAGAAGTCTGTTAATCAAATAGCGGTAGAAAGAGACTGTCAAATCTTTTTCGTTAATGAGGTCCTCCAATTTCCAATAGGGATATAAATGGGCTGAATTTCATTATATTATAGCTATTCGTAAACAAATGTATACAACCTCAATTCCATCTTGCAGCTCACAGCACTGTCTCTCTTCGTAAGAAACTTCCATCCTATCGCAAGATGTTGTTCGGAATTTCATCGTAATGAAAAATGCGTATCCTACATCTCTCTGAAAATTGAAGAGAAAAATCCGTTTGATAGTATCATAAAAAAATATTATCTCGAGAGAAAATGGCTGAGAAAGATAAATAGAAAGAAATCTTTGACGAAAAACAAAAAATGTATTAGTTATATACAGGGTGTCCTGTAAGTGACAGCACGGCCTTTATCTCATCAACCGTCTGTCGTAGAGGTATGGTTCTAGTTTAAAAAATGCTCAACAAGCGTTCAAATCACTCTGTACCAGTTTTGAGAGTGAAAATACAGTGTGTAACAAAATAAAAAAAATCTAAATTTTTATACGGTCCCCCCTGTGATCTAACTTCCAATTAGAACATTGATGCTCTGTCTCTTCCGATGCCAACAAAAAAAAATTCATGTTTTTAAGTGCAATATTCACTGAGATATTCAAATTCAATTCGGGTAAGAACAGTGTTAAATTCGGGTAAAACCGTTTTACTCACATTTAACGTTGTTCTTTATCTGTCTTCCTCCGTTTTTCAAATTTGAATACCTCTGTGAATATTGCACTTAGAAACATACTTTTTTTGGCATTAGGAGAGACACGGCAACAACTTTCTAATTGGAAGTTAGTGCATGGGGGAAAAGTATAAAAATTGAGATATGTATTTTGTTACAAACCGTATTTTCACTCTCAAAACTGGTACAGAGAGATTTGAACGCTTGTTGAGCATTTTTTAAACTGGAATCGTACCTCTACGACGGACTGTTGATGAGATAAAGGCCGTGCTAGCACTTACAGGACACCCTGTATAATTTTGTAAACTGCGAAAATATGAAAATAGTTTGTCCTCAAACAAACAAAAACAGTAAATAAGTAGGAAAAATATATTGTAGATGGGTAACATATACACAAATATTTTGCGGCGGGACGGAAAATCATTAAATGAGAGGAAATAATTTGATATCCGGCAAAAATATATGAATAGGCGAAATAAATTAATCTGCATTGGTAACGAAATACATAAACCGGTGAAATAATTTGCTCAGCGGCAGTAAGTCAATAAGTAACTGGAGTAATTGTAACTAACTAATAAGTGGAGTAATTGGCGGTCCGGCAATATATAAATAGGAGAAATAATTCGAGGTCGGGTAAAAATATATAAATAAGAGAAATATAATTCGTGGACCGGGGCAAACACATATATCTATTTTATTTATTAAATCTAAGTCATGCAGCGGCAGCAAAAATGGGGCTGGAAATTTCCAAGGACTGACACCGGTCCGAGGACCAGCGGTTGAAAAACACTGGTTTGAACTACCTTTGCTTTAGGTGAATCATTGAATTAACAATAAATCATTAAATCAACACTAAATTGCGAACAGACTGGTAAAATATAATGTATTTTCCCCTTTTGCACAAAAAAACTGCATTGGTGCCAAAACTCTCACATTTGAATGTAACATCGAACAGTAAAACTGTATTTACATGTTTTATTTCTTCATTTCACCACATTCACATTCATTTTTACTCCTAGTATAATATCAGTATCCTAATACAGTGTTCTTATATCTGTACCGTTGGCTTTAATAGCCAAAAAGAATTTTCGGCTATTTCAGCATTTTTATGTATTCCTCCTTCTACATAAAAATGCTGAACATTTAATAGCCAAAACTCTCACATTCCAACGTAACATCGAACAGAAAAATAGTATTTACATGTTACATTTCTTCATATCACCATTCACATTCATTATATATGTATTATATGATTGTATTAAAATATTTATATATAATAATGCCAGAATCTTTTTGTACTGAGATAACTTCTTCTCTCTGGAGGTACACGTATCCTCGTCAGGCCTGAGTCAAAACTAACTAAAAAAAAGAAATTCTTATTGATTTGTTTACTGTATGTCAAAAAAAAATGTTCTTTAAAAAATAATAATTTATTTACTTATTTGGACTGATATCTTTGCTAGGACCATTTGAGTTGGGCACACATATGTGTATCTACAGTGCCATTTTAACGTATGGGCCCACCTGGGCACGGCTCGGGGCCTCAGAAAAATGAGAAGTAGTTGAATTTTTCGAGAATTTGCCAGGTAGGGCTTCAGAAAAATCACTTGGCCAGGGGGCCCGTGATGCTCTTAAGACGGCCCTGTGTATCTAAGGTCTTACGAAAATAGAATCATTAAAAACCATTTAAAACTGTTAAAAAACGAGGTACACATAATTCCAAAAATTTCGTGGAAAATTCCAAAATTTTCAAGAAATTTCTGAAATTATGTGTACCTCGTTTTTTAACAGTTTTAAATGGTTTTTATTGATTGTTTTTCCAAGGCCTGAGGTACACATATCTGTACTCAACTGATGTTTCTAGTAAAAATATCGACCCAAATTAATTAATTAATTTTTAAAGGGCATCTTGACATAAAGTAAACACAAATCGATTCGAAAAAAAAAAATTAGTAGTTAGTTTTGGCTCAAGTGAGAAAGCGATAAACCTTTTCTACATTTGTTTGAACCTCAGAAAGAAAGCTTTGACTTACTATGAGAGTCTTTGACTTACTTGATATTACATGAAGAGAAAAAGACTTACCCAATTGTTATATTCGGCAGTAAAGATTTCACCCGGTACGCGGAGTTTCGGTGAATCGAAGTAAAGATTTAATACTTTCGTAGCACTTTCTACCACCACGATGACCAATTCGTCAGTGACATTCAGCACTTTGAACTGATTGCCGATTTCTTCGGCCGAAATTGCCGAGCAGAAAATGCTTAGTAAAAGCAACATTAACATATTTAAGGAAATACTGCAGCGATCATACAAACGAGAAGTTTTCAAAAGGCTTAACTCTCCCTCTTTCTTTCCCTTAATTCAACGCTTTTGGTTTTCTTTGCTCCTTGAGAGCTCTGGTGATACATTATCTTCCAGAGAACACCTGTGGATTTTCACTTGATTGAAATTTATATTGGAAAATATAATATGAAATGATAATGTTACGTCACACACACACACACAATTTCTTACGCTGTCCAAAGATATATACAGTAGAAGTCCGTTATAACGACAGCTCACAATCACGGGGAAAATTGGGAAATCACCATCATTTCATTCATTCGTATGTTAAACTCGCCGTAAGGGTGCTCTTCTTTTGATGATGAGTACAGGCAGTGCTCCCGACTGGTAAAAGGTTGAAGACCTCTGTTCTAGTGTGTGTACTCTATAATTAAAACTCTAATCTCTCATATTAATAATTTTCATTTAAATAACTATTATATATATAAAGACATACCCTTTATGTGAATTCATATTTCCTTAGCCGCATGAATCGTAAATTTATATTGCATTTGCATACCAGCAAGTACCCTTCACGCGTTTCTCATAGAAAATAGCTAATGCAAATTGCCTCAGCCGTAAATGCCGTTTTTGCCTATTTTCAAACTTCTTTTTTTCGTATTTTCCCGCCGTAAAATGTCCATTTCGATGTTGTTTTATACTTATTCGTGAATTTTAGAGGCCTTATTCAGTAGAACTTAGATATTTTTAGTATTGAGAACTTCAAAATTATTTTTATGTTTACGATCTTCAACCTTTTTAGGCTGGTCGTCCACTGGAAGCTACCAGGGGCGAAAACAAATCACTAGTATGCGCAAAACTGTTATGGCGGTCTTGCGCATATGCGCGACTTGTTCTGCGACTTCTTTTCACTCCTAGTAGCTTCCAGTGAAAACGACAGGCCTTAGTTCGAACTAATTCAAGGTGCTCGGTCAATTGCCATAAAAATGAGAGGGTTTGAATTCTCCTGTTCCCGAGTTCACGATCACTATAGGTGATGCATATTATAGAAATACTTATTTCCTTTTTTTGGGAAAAATTACGTTGTAAATTATTATTTTGATAAAAATTTATTGCAGATGAGCTCAATAATAGCAAATTTGATGCAGTGTGATATCGGTAAGTTTATTTTCCTCTTATTTTGTTGGGGTGGACAAATATTATTATTTTTTACGTTCCAATTTTTTTACGTTTAATTAGTTTCGATTTTTAGCGACATCTATCTTTGACATTAACTATAATTTTCTAATTTTACACATAAACCTTGGCTATATTTTTTTTTAAATTTCTGTTATTTCTTTCATCTAAAAAATCAATTACTCAATGATTTAGGGAATAATTTATTATATTTTCAAGTTGTGCCTACTTACAACTCTGTGATTTTGAGCAATTGCTTTTCTGTTTATTATAAATAATCTTTTTTTCCTGAAATTATTAGCTATATCATAATATAAAGAGTATGAGAGGGTATTATTCGTGTACATTTAAGTAGTATTCTTGAAAGAGAAACCTGTAAAATTGATTGATAACTATAATTATTTTATCTTATTCAAAATTAAATATAAATTTTTTAAATTTATAACACAAGTATTTATGAATGCATTTCAAATGTTTTTCGTCATTTTATGAAGAACAGTTTTCTTTATTTCGAATAAATTTTTATTTAATTTCATTGATTTCACGTTACTTTATCATGCGCGCAAGCTGTTTTTAATGCGGATTTTTTTTTTCAAAATTTGTAAAAAATTAAGTATAAGAGATTAGGAGATATTTTATAAAATTTTTGACTTGCACAGGATAGCATATGCGTCAACTATATATGGTAAAATTTTTAAATTAATCAATGGATAGATATAAATACTATTTTTAATAATATTTCTATATATAAGAAAGTTTTCTTTAAACAAACAACCACTATCAATACGTGAAGTTTTCGTGTTGTCAAATTCAACATTGTTTAATAATGTCGGATTAAAATCTAATGCAGTCACGAATTTAAGAGGGACTTATCGTGCTAAAAACTAGTCCAGCATTTATCAATATTGACGGACTATAACGTGAGACTTTATCGACTGCGATGTATATGTCATTTCAGTGATAAAACCAATTAAGTCTCTTCTTAAATCCTGAAGGGAAAAAATATAGTAAATTTATTTTTTGAAAGAAATAATTTCACAATTAATGAAAATTTAAAATTAATGAAAAAATAATTTCAGAATTCTCGGGACAAATTTCAAATTTCAAAAAGAAATAATCAATTTAAAAGAATTAGATGATTAATTAATTAATGAAAGGAAGCTGTTCGCAAATAAATAAAAATCCCAATGCCATGAAAGCAATAAATTCAGAGTAAATAAAATGCCTTCAAAATAAATTTGGGGAACACTGTTTAATGACAGAGAATACCATGTCGGTGGCAAGCGGGCTTCGTGGAAAGTTTACATTGGCCCATAATGTCTGAAAGGTTGACGACTCCTGGCTTATAGGACAGAAAAGCCAAATCATCTTGCCTCCGCTGCATATAAAGATAGGCTTGATGAAACGGTTCATGAAAGCTTTTGATTAGGGTAGTCCTTGCTTTGCATACAGAGAAAAAAAATTCCTGGAATAAGTACAGAAAAACTTAATGCTGGAATTTGTTATGTGTTCCTCTCAAATCACACACACACACGCAGCTGATAAACGATCCTAATTTGGTGAATTCAGAGTGAAAAGTATCTCATTCGTCCTAGTTGTCAAGAACTTTCTGGGAAACCACAAGGCAGAAAAATATGTTGAAATAATTAACAACATATGAACATAACGATTCATTAATTGCACAGCCGTTCCCTTGAAAATCTTGGCGACACTAATGAAGAATAAGGTGAAATATTTCACCAGGACATAAAGACAGTAGAGGACCGATACCAGGGCAAATGGGATACTCATATGATAGCAGATTACTGTTGGAATCTGCAAAGAGACTATACACAGAGTTCACACAAGCTTTCGGAGTGGAACAGAATAACTTTCCGTTTAATTTGGAAACCTGAAAATCATAATTAGCGATACTGGGGTTTCAATGAGTAGTATAGCCCACCAAACAGGTTTTTATTTGATTCTTCTTCTCATTTATAATTATAAATTAAGTTATTGTAGATTTACACGAGTTAGGCTATGCTTTTTTTTCAATTAATTAAAATGTTTTACAAAATATCCTCAAGAAAAGGTTTCTTAATTTAACGGAACTGTCATATCTCACAAACAAGAGCTGATGCGAAAAACCTGACGTCATATTTGTTTTCAGCGCATGAAATTCACGTAAAATCAGTTTAAAAAAATCCCGGCAGAGCAAATAATATGTTTATCGCTGTGTAATTTATTCTTTGTTTTTGTACAATACACAAATTGCAAAAGAATATGATACAGTAAATCTCGAAACATATAGGCTGAATACACACGGCATTCCGATTATGCAAAGTGCACTCGAAACATACGAAACATCTTAAGGTTCGTGGTCACTGCAGAAAGACCTCACGTGACTTTTAATTCCTTGCGGGTTCCGATGCATCCAACTCGTACAAATTTCTGCCATTTTCTACGAATAAATCAAGATGTGATTATTAGACCTATACTTATGTTATATTATGCATGCGTGTTTCACAAAATGATGGCACAAAATGAAATAAATCTAGAAGCACGTTATTGGATCACGAAAAACGTACTTTTTCAAATAAATTGGCTCATCAGTGCTTCGATTTTCTTGCAGTGTGATATAAATTTTTAAAAGCATTGAAACTTACCTTCCCGTACACAAATTCACAGCATTCGACATCTTCAAAGTCAACTTCATTTCTTTGGCATTTAGTTCTCCGATAAATGAGTCTCAGCTTATAATAAACGCCATCTTGCTCCTATAAATAAATTATTGGGGGAACATATGTATATATAGTGTATATATAAGTCAAATAATTTTTTCTCAAAAAACACTTAATTCAATTTTCTAATTCAACGAAAAATGCCCCGATTATCCGCTGCCGTTTCATCCGCTTGTGAAGATAAATTAATTGCTGTAAATTTTAGGAGAACCGCATTTTCCTCTTCACACCTCAGCAAAAATTGACTGTTGAAAAAAAAATATATATATTTTTTTTTTCAAGATGTGAGGTACACACATGTGTGTACCTCAGATCTTGAACAAAATAATCATAGCGTAGAGCAGCGGTTCTCAACCGGTACTCCGCAGAATCCGTCTGTGTGCCCTCTCTAGGGCTCCGCGGCCGATCGAGGGAAAAAAACGGCAAATTTGAAAAAAATAATCATAAATATATATATTTTTAAATAATATAACAATAAATCAGTAACTTTGAGGAATACATAAAAAATGGGCCTACTCCGCCATAGAAATTATGTACCAAAAAGCGAATCAAAAAAGGTTAAGAACCGCCGGCGTAGAGCAGTGGTTCTCAACCTTTGCGAGCCCGCGGCCCGGTATGAATGATGTCAGGGCCCGTTGGTTGAGAAACACTGGCGTAGAGGATAAAATCCACAGATGCTCATTTTTCGTTACTTTGAGGGTATACTATCACGGTCGGTAAAGTATATAAGTAGCATGTAAAGGCTTATGCGAACATTTTATTTATCACTAATGAAAGAGGTTGTTTCTCACTTATTTGAAGAAAAAATATAGATTTTCCTACTCCCATCTATATGCCATCTATAAATCTTTAAAAAATTAGTTTTTCATTAAATTAGAATTCCCATATTATTCCCTCCAACATCTCAGAAATAAAAATCTGCAGGTAAGATGCAGTGGTATACAGGGTGATTCATTCTAAATTTATGGGATAGACTTTAAGAGGTGATATAAGACTCCTAACCAAGCATTTTTGGTCATAGAATGTGTGGTCGGGCCGCAATAGCTAAGGCGGTAGAGGGTGGTTTATAGGAAGTGCACGACAATCACTTCACCAAAAGCAAATATATTTTTGTGGCAGATTTGCTGCAATAAGTGCAATCAACCATTCGAGTGTATTGTAATGTGGTAGGCCTCTCATGATGCATCCTGGTAAAGCAAATTCTACCGCAAGTTATTATACCGATTGGTGCAGCATAACCTTGATAGTCCTTGCACCGATAACGAACAAATTCCAATCCAATCCATGATAACACATATCGCACATACCGCAGCAAATACGTTGTAAAAATATCATATTTGTTTATATTGTATTTCTTGGTGAAGTGCTATTGAGCACTCTCTAAAAACACCTTCTACCGTATTTGACCGTACATTCTAGGATCAAAAATGCTTGTTTGGGAAGAGGGGGGGGGGGTTCTTATATCTACTCCTAAAGTTCGTCCCATGAATTTAAAATCACTCTTTATAATCATGTAAAAGAAATCACGTGCACTCAAGTATAATTCACTTTTACGTACAAAAAAGGTATTTTTTTTCTCCATTATAAAATTTATATTGAATTTGAATCCTCAAATTAGTCAAATTATGTTTCTTTTAGCAATAAAAAATACTACATAATGTATATATTCTTTTTTTTTCTTTTGAACAAGGGCTTTCTACAATAATTTACTGCTGCCGAAATTATTTCATAACCGATATAATAACTTCCAAACGTAGAAAAAACCAAATTCATATGTCTAGAAAGTAGAGATATAAAACCAGAAACTCCAATATCACTAAGATTGCACGTTTGTCAATACCCCTCCTAAATCTGCTATTGCAGTCACATAGAAAGAGTAAGAGAATATAACTGTGTAGTTATACAAGACGATCTAAAATGGAATAGCCATTCTAACAATGTATGTAATACGATAGAAAAACAAATTGCAGCTTTATATAGATTAAGAAACATTGCAAATCCTTAACTCCTTAAAATAGTTTTCTATGCTTGGATCCAATTATAAGTAACTTACGCTATCACAGTGTGGGGAGGTGCCTACCACGATAACATCAAGAACTTAAATTTGATCTAAGGCAAATTTATGTGTATAAAATTATAATTTCCATGACTAAAAACCATAATTTATTTCTCAAAACTGACAACGATAGAACCTTAAATAGATACAACTTCTTTTATTCAACTCCAAAAACAAATAAATGCCTTGTTCAAAAAAGTATAAATTACTCAGGGCCAACCATTTGTAACAAATTCGGGGAATAAAAATTATCAGACCTTAGAATAAATAAACATCTCAAGAAAGAAATTTTCATATTTTCAAACTCTATAACAAATTTTGAAAAGTTTATTGAAAATATAAATAGGCAACCAAGGCAAAACTTGAAATATCTATTATAAAAAATAAATAAATAAATCGAGAGCGTGCCGTTTTATTACATATAGAAATTTTTTAATGCTAAGGACGGACCAAATGGGTCCCTAAGAGCTGCATAGTGTATGTTTTGTCTTTTGTTCCGTCGTCTTTATTTATTTTGTATATTATTTGTATTCAGTATTCATGTATTTATGTGTGCTGTTTTGCAATAATAAAAAAAAATAATAAATCACTGATACAAAACAAAATTGTAAAAAAATATAGACATACGATTCGTTCCGCGCTGAGTACTTTTTCCACGTTGACCAAGCATGGAAATTTTTTGAAATCATCAAAAAATTGTGCACCTAGTTTAGCTACTTCAATCACTTCGGTGTCGTTTACATCGACCTTACGTATTTGCGCTGTAACATTTACGAAAAACTGGTGGACTAATAAAATAGTTAAAAATATATTCACAGCCATTGCAACTCTACAAAAGAAATAATCGAACGTATCTGGAAAGTATTATTGAGATAAAAGATTCAGTTGTGTATAATTCTACGTGTTATTTTTTTTTTTTTGTGTGTCAGGTGTTTTTTTTCGTAGGCTTGATTGAAACGGCATTTTTTTTCCTTCCCTCTATGAATTAATCTTTCAAGCGACACAGCAGAAATAGCTAAACTTCTTTCAAAATACCATATATTTTTCAATGAAATAGGCTTTCTTTCAGTTTTCAGCAACTGCAAACTAAAGGGTATAAGAAAAATCCTTCAAAAAAAAGGTTCCGTCAAGAAATCAACTTTGCTAAAATATGAGAGGCTTCTATAGATGCGAGGTATCTCGTCAATGAATCTTAGAGGGTTAATGTTTTCCAGAAACATGGAAATAGACATTAAATAGTCATTCAAGTCTACTTTTATTTACTGTTGAAACTCAGACACTTTTTGTTTTTATAAAAGCCATGGTTATAATTAACATTACTAAGTGCTCTGTTTGCAAATATCAAATATCAAGCGAATATTGAGTTCAAGTATCTCAGCGAATATTGCACTTAAAAACGTGGATTTTTTTTTTTGGCATCGAGAGAGACAGGGCAACAACTTTATAATTGAGCTCTAGAGCACAGGGTGTCCATATACAAATTTAACTTTTTTATTTCAGTAACTATACAACCTCAGCAGCATGAATGACGTACCCGAGTTCTACACGTTATTTGGATACTTTTTCTAATCGGAAATATGCCTCTGGGATAAACGGTTCTCCAGTAAAATGCGGCAAAGGGAAATTATGGAATCACCCTGTATCTTAATTTCTACGGACACTCACGGTACAAGCGAATTGAATAATGAATTGTTTTTGAAAGAGCCGGTGTCTCTGAAATGAATATCTGGCATCCCTTCTCCGAAAGGTGCCTGCCATGTTAATTACGATTTAAGCTGCATAAAACTACCACATTATGGGGGCCCTTTTTAGTTCGGGCTACATCCAAGAGAGTGAAAGGGTACTCATATGAAAATGTGGTCGCAAATCGTAAGAGCATATTTTGCCACTTTTTTAGTGCATGTAATCCGGGCTCTACTAATTATGCACTGTTTGTGTGGCATTTTATGTGTTGTGTCTTTTTAGATACAGTTCTGTCTCTGAGTGAAATTTTGAACTTTTTTTTATTTATCAAAAAGAAAACATTCTGAGTCATGATGAGAGTATTTCAGACAGAGCAAAGTGCACTTTTTTTATGTCCACTGGTTGATTTTTTATCAATTTCTAAAATGTGTTCACGTTTTCTCGCCCACAGATCGCCTTATTTAACTCTATATTTTGTCGTATTGCTCACACACACACACAAGCACAACATGGTTTTATTATATTTTTCGAGTAAAGCATTGTATATTTTGAGCTCATTTCGGCATTAGTGTTTCAAAGCAACAACTCCTAAATATTCGATTTTTACTTATGAGCTGTTCAATAATTACCAGCGGAATAG
This sequence comes from Pholcus phalangioides, assembly GCF_987345545.1. Classification (NCBI taxonomy): domain Eukaryota; kingdom Metazoa; phylum Arthropoda; class Arachnida; order Araneae; family Pholcidae; genus Pholcus; species Pholcus phalangioides. The sequence goes on from NW_028301602.1 coordinate 20,996,996, forward strand.
CTCAAAAGTACACGTCTCCTATTTCCTGACAAGCCAAACCAAGAACGATTTTCGACTCTTTCATTTTGGAGAAAAACACCATGTATTTAGGAGGCATATTGCTGTGCACTCTTCGACAATGACAGAATAGTGAGTTGGAAAACAGTATAAATGGCGTTTTTTAACTCTTCAAATTAACATTAATCATATAAATACAGTGTGTTCCCTGAGAAGCGCACGATGTCCCATATTTTTTCAAATATTGCAAAAGAATTTTTTGTCGTGTAATAGCATTCTGGGTACCTCATTTGCTTAATATACAACCTCCTAAAAAATTTTCTCCTCTGGATATTTCAATGCCTGTCAATTAAAGGGTCAAGGCAAAAGAATGTCTTGAAGATGAAGCTCGCTTTAAAAATCTTCCATTTCGGATTCCGACAATAATATATAAATTAACAGTAATATAACAGTAATATAACACACATTTCTATCATATTTTATGCCAATGCAATACTATTTTGTCACTCCAAGAATGAAGGAGTATGGGGGCTTTCCTGAACTCGGCCCTCTGTATAACGTTCAACAGTCCCAATAACACATTTATAAAATACAATTGATCAAACTCGTATTTTATTGCATGCAAGTACACGGTATGCCTTGAGTAGTTGTAACAATGAAATTCTAGTTATTTTTTTCTCACGCATAACTTGAGAAAAGTTCGGTATAAATAACTAGTATAATTAGCTTCAACGCAGCACACGGTGAGATTCCTTTGACTCTTTCTAGATATTACTGCAAAAAAGCTATTTTGGCCATAGTGGCACTGCTGAATCACTTAACTTTGATTGGACGTGTATAGTAAGCTCTGTAAAAATGAAAGCTATAAACATTCATTACTCATTTGTGAACAATTAAATTATAAAAGGTGATTACTTAATTACACTTGCCGCATTTTAGTGCCAAACCGTTGATCCTAAAACAGGCATCTTCAACCCGTTGCTCGCGAGCACCATGGTGCTCCCTGAATCACACAGAGTTCTAAATGCTCGTGTCCAATATCCTGCTCGCGATCAATTTGATCAACATTCCAATTAAACTTTTTGTGCAAAATTTCATTCAAGGATTGAAATCATCCTGATTTAATGCTTTTGTATGTTAAACTTCCCGTAAGGATGCCCTTCTTTTAATGATGAGTACTTTTGATGATAGTACAGTAGAAATTGATTAATTCGAACTTTTACGAATTTCCCTCGAGTTTTCTATCTAATTTAAAGTCGAAATATCTTATTTAATTCGAACTTCTTTCAAAATTTTTTGGACTATTCAAAGTTGGATGGGAAAAACCATGATTTTTCTACGAGCAAGTCTATTTTGAAAAAATTCTACAAGAAGCCTAACTGCTTTTCTCGATCAAGTTGTGAAACAACAAATTTTTAAAGACTAATAAAAGCTTGAAAATTCTATTTTTCTCTACTCTTTCTTTGATAAGTTAATGCCCATTATAACATTGTTCTGTTGCAGTACATCCAGACTGTGCAATCTGAATCTTTTTGTCGTCATTAAGAGCATGGAATGTATCGGAATGTTCAGATTGTACGTTAGAGTACATTGTACGTAATACGTTAATGAAAGTATATTTCCTAGATAGCATATATTGAGGTGATATATGTATTCACACACACAGATGATGTCATCTCCGTTTCCAGTAGTGCCAGGTGTAATTTCATGCATACCCAATTTTGTTAGCAATGCCCCTTTTTTCCGCAGCCCTTGCTTTTAACTGTATACATGTATTTTTCGATACTTTGTTCCTAACACATCGTCTCGACACTTTCCGAACCGCCGTTTCGGTTCGTAAGTGAGTATAAATGTTGAACACCCTTGGTGTAAGGACTGTTATTCGCTATGGAGAGATTTTTATCTCGAAATGTTCCAAACATTTTCTATTCAAATGGAAATCGCCCAGATGCGTGCGTTGCATTTTTTTCCCCTCTGATAACGCTGTGAAGCTAGCAGTGTCATTTCCATCTTCACAAACGTCTGATTTTCGATGACGATGATGAAAATTGCTGGTGTTGTTGTTGTTTTGTTGATTTCCTTTCGTCCCATCGCGGGTGCCTCTTTAGAAATGGATATCAACAATGAGAGAATTGTTGCCGCAACGCAGGCGTTCATGAGAAATATTAATAATTGGTTCCTCACAACTCCGATGAGAAGACTCGATAAAATCAAGAAAGCTTACCTCAGCATATTGGTGTGTTATTAGATTTCTTATCCCGTATACTTCGTTTATACGTATTTTTCAACTTGTTCAAGTTCAATATTTTTCAATATTCTTGTTCGACTAACGATTGGCATTAATCAAGTCGAAATTTCCGTTTATGACTCGCCATTGATTCATATTAACTATTTAATAATTTCTACGCATCACATTCATTTCATGCCAGATGCGCATGGGGGGCATATGGGGGCTCACCCCTCTCCAATCCTACCAAAAATGAGAGATTTTAATATATCTTTGAAAAAATTAAAATATCGAAAGAAAATACCTTTTATATAGTATTTTAATCAATTTCTGTTAATTTAAATGCTTTTTTGACGGTTTGGTAACTTCAAAAATTTCTTGGGAAAAAATTTTCTGTCCTCTCCAAAGGTCGAACTTGCCGTACGCTACTATTTCATGCATAAAAGGTCTGCTGTTGCAAGCCCCTCTCCTCCCATTTGAAATGTCTCTCCTCAGAGAGCAGGTAGACCACAAAGCATACTTACATATATCCTGAAAAATTCAAATCGCGTTTCGGCTAACGAAGATTTCAGCAATCAGTTCAACTTAACGAATTATCTTCGTTGGCCGAGGTATCACTGTGCTGCATTTCTTGCCATTTTATTTGTAGCACGGTTGTTGCAAAAAATTAAAAAAAAAAAACCTTTGAAACTTTTTGTTCCAAATACTTTAAGTCATTTGTTTATAATTTTAACAGTTTTTTTTTTTTTTCAAAACAGGTCAGTACTTCTGGATCACCTAGAATTTAATGAAAGTTGAAATATGAAAAGAATAACAAAATCCGAAAATTCAATTAAAAAGTTTAGTTGCAACAGCCCAACAGAAAAAGATCAATAAACTATAATTCAAAATTAATATTTAAAAAAAAAATATGAACTTGAAAAAGTTTTGTTTTTCCTTCCATCCATTTTATTTCCATGCTCACTTCCATTCTTTGCAACATCCATATCACGCATAACATGGCAAAAAATGTAAAAAATAGGCTTGATCATCCTCCGCATTCCTAAAAGTGCGCATGTAGAAATTTTGTAATAGGTAAAAAAGCTGTGAAACCTTTTCTTTCAAATTTTTCCAGCCGTTTGTCTCTATCTTAAACAGTTTTTTTTTCAAAATAGGTTTAGACTCTTGGACCACCCTATATATCCCATCTATGACGATAACTCCTTTATAACGATACGTCGCTCCGGCCTTTTTCAAGTACCTTTACGTGCATTTCACTGCATTCATTTCTACCTCTTCAACTTCTTCAACCTTCGAACTTCTCAAAAAAAATAATAATGATAAGTAAATAAAAATCTATAAAATATATAATACACTGCTGGCCACCCAAATTGCAACACCAAGAAAGACAAGAGATATCGCAACAATATTTATTTTGTAGATAACATGTTGACCAAGCATCAAATGATTAAATTTATAGACTTCTGTGAAGTGTGGTTCCTGCCAAAATCAGTAGCCAGAGTAGCCGCCATTGTTGGAGATCACCGCTGCCACACGCCTCGGCATTGATTCAAAGAGACTTTGGATGTGTTCTTGGGGTACAGCAGACCAAGCAGCTTCCACGCGTTGCCAAAGTTGATCTGGTGTGGCAGCTGGGGATGTAATCTGGGTCAATCGTTGAGCAACCATGGACCACATGTTTTCTATCGGCGAAAGATCCGGAGAGCGAGCTGGCCAGGGAAGCAATTCAATCTGGCGATTGACGAAGAACCTTTGGACAATGCGTGCCACGTGTGGTCGCGCATTATCCTGTTGAAATATGGCTGTGGGCAAGCCCTGAAGGTAAGGAAGGACAACTGGCTCCAACACCTCGGAGATGTAGCGCTGGCTTTTTAAATTACCGGCAATGCATACTAGAGGAGTGCGAGAGTGATATCCAATACCGCCCCATACCATAATACCCGGTGCAGGACCAGTGTGGCGGTGCATAACGCAGCTGTTCAGCATCCTCTCTCCACGGTGTCTCCAGACTCGAATCCGACCATCATGGTGTTGCAGACAGAAGCGTGACTCGTCAGTAAAGACAATTTCATTCCATTGTGCCGTCCACATCCTTCTTTCATCGCACCATTGGCGGCGGAGACGTCTGTGGTTCTGCGTCAAGGGTAGACGAAGCAATGGACGTCTTGCGGACAGACCACTATGCTGTAAACGGCGTCGAATGGTACGCGCAGACACTGGATGATGCGGTACAGACTGAATGTGCTGTGCTATGGTTCGTGATGTGGCTGAGCGATCCGTCACTGCCATACGCACAATACGCCTGTCATCACGTGAAGTGGTGCACTGAGGTGGATGCGATCGAACACGTCGGTCCGTCGTACCCTCTTGCATCCAACGATCACATATCCGCATTACAGTTGTTTGGTTTCGTCCAACACGACTACCGATTTCCCTGAAAGATAATCCACAATCTCGGTAGGCCACTATCCTTCCTCTATCCAACTCGGATACTGGATCAAAAGAAGATCGCTGTTTTCTACGAGGCATAATTGATCGTTTTTTTGAAAAAACCACAAGAAAAACACAATTGCCGTACTTCAAATCGTCGAAATCTCCAAGCCTTAAATAGCGCTTTGAAGTGGCGCCACAGGCGCGCGTGATGTGCGTCTGCGCTGAAATTCTAATCATTTGCATATCTCACCTCCGCTAATGCATGTTGTAAATTTCATATTATTTGCATGCTTCCTTCAGGGTGTTGCATTTACGGTGGCCAGCAGTGTATATAATACGCAGTCACATACAATCCACACCAAGAAGTTTTTCAAAATTTTTCAACATATAATCCGTGGATGGTAACGCGGAAAATACACTATAGTCGAGTCTCCATTCAACGAAGTTTTTTCTCTACTTTCCGAAATTTTCTACAGAACCTTGACTTTGAATAACATTCCCATGTTATTTACTACCCATATTACGAAAGATAATTTGTATATACCGAAGTTTTTAGCCTTTTTTTTTTTGTCAACGTTTCGCGACGTATTTATCAAGTTCCAACAAAACAAACTACAGAATCGTAGAGCCGGGGTGAATAACCAGCTAAAATGAAAAGCTAAGAAATAAAAGTTGTCTTTTTGGTAGAAGTCCCGTCTCATACGAAGAAAACAACACTAATGTGCTGTAAAATTTGCTGTCTAGCAATAAGTGATAAACAAAGTAGGATTAGAATTATACAGTCTTAGTTTTGTTTCTATAACTTAATTTACGATTTTTTTATTTAACGAATTTGGTTTATAACGAAGTTTGTTAGTGGAACGCGATGAGAGACTTCGCGTTAATTTGAGACTACTACTTCACCGCACACCAACTCCAGTCATATATACGTATCACCATACGGCAATTTCCCACCATTGTGGAGTTGGGTGGGATATGAAGGCGTTATTTGTCGGTGGTCGCCCCAGGCCCGGTAGGTAAGGAACTTGTTTCCCCATCTTCTTCCCCCGGACATTGATGGTAACCTTCATTGTGGAAGACGAGCATCTTATTACCACTGAACCACTCGTACATCGTTAAATATAAATTCAAATTTCAAATTTCCTTTATTTAAGATTTTTAAACACAGTTACAAAACATTTAGGGGCTAAGCAAGCTTGTGAGCCCACAAAACAATATCCGATACATATCTGTCGGCATAAATAATAACGAGAGAAAAAAAGAAAGAAAAAAACACACATACATATAAGACCAAGAAATAAGTGGCAACAGGAATGGAATTGATAAACAAAAAAATTTGGCATTTAGCTGCGTATGCAAGGTAAAAGAAGATTACATTACAATATCAAGCAGATAATTTAAATCTTCTTGAATTAACAACCAAGATTTTAAATTGACAAAAAAAGATGTACATGAAGATTGTTCTTTTATTAACTGAGGAAGTAAATTAAATATTTTGGGAGCTAAATAAAGGAAAAATTTTTGGAAACGAGTTTTATTTGGCCTTGGTACCTGTATAGTATGACGTCTAAACCCCCTATTCGACCTCATACCCCCCCCCTTTTACGATCTTTTAACCCCTTTACGATCACGTACGAAATATTTCATGCAAACGTCAGTGGAATAAATTCAATCTAGTTATCTATGTTTCTTTTTCTCCTCACCATCACGACGTTTTATTGTAACCATATGAACCGAAGTTGTTTCTTAATGTCACGTTTTTTCTGTACTCCTGTTAGTGATCCCCCCCCCCCACATATAATGTGTCCTTCTACTATATTTATGTAAGAGCGAAAGAAAACATGTGAAAAGAGACTGAAAAAAACACCCTAGTATCTATTTATATATTATATTGTTTCCCTTTTATTTTTTTTTCTCCCTCTTCTTCTATTTTTTCTTGTTTCCACTTCTTCCTTTTTCTAAAGTTCGGATAGGTTAGGACAACGTTCCTAGATTTATCGCCGATCATCCAAATTTGTTGCTAAATGCTTGTACGTGAAGCGGTTATAAATAATGTGTGGTAAGATTTTCCGTGGAATGATGGCTTTCTAATCTAAATACGGCGATGGTTTTTGTTCTTCACTCTTATTTTCAAAAACTTATTCTTTTTTTAGAAAGACATTCCATTTGATGTGTACGTAATTATTATCGATATGATTTTGACCAAATGCGACAGAGAAGATGTTGATTACGACGAAATCGAGTGCTGTGAGCCGCTGGATACAGACGTAAGTTTTCAGTTTATTAGCTAAAAAAAAAATTGGAGCAGTATATTAATTTTTGTTTTTGTGATATTATATCGAAATTTTACTTTAATTTCTCCAGTCAGGTTTTAGGAACCGTCGTAACATGATAAATTTTTCTAGGACTGAAAAGCCATCATGTATTTGGGTATTCACTTGTTGTTTCTCCAATTTTATTGGTTTAAATCAGATGTTGAGAGTCGAAATTTTAGCAAAAAAAAAAATTTTATTTCAATATTTCATACCCGATGATGTTAGCCTTTGGAATTAGACAAACGTAGCAAAATACCTAACCTGTTAAAAACCATTATAGTCTAAAAAAATCTACCATTTTCGTATATATTTCACATTGCATTCACATTTCATTTTTTATAGTTTTTTTTTATTGTTGAAAGTTGAAATTTGAAAAACGAAATCGTTTTTTGTTTTAATTTCAGGCGCAACCAGCTAGTTGCACATTCTGGGCACATGACCACAAGAATGGGACTTTTATTACTGCACCGGATATCTTTGCTCCCAATAATTGCGGCAAAATACGCAACACGATGCCCACGGAGGATTCATTGCGGACATTTGTACAGCTCGATCAATCTTGATCAATTTTTGGCATACGATTTAAAACTACTCGTATCTAATACGGACTTGTATAATGTGCACAGATTTTATTCCAGTATAGAATATACAATGCAAAATGAAATATAAACATATTGATTTTTCCTGTTCTCTGGATGTATCTTCAAATGTTTGAACTGAAATCTATATATATAGATGTTTAATGTCTTCCGATTGATGTGACCATTTTTTTTTTTCAGCAATTTTGAAGCTTTGCATGTACAACTCTCGAAACATTTCTGTACGAAACATTCATTGCCGAGTCGAGATTATCAATCCACATAATTATGGGTCGGGGTTACGTCAACTGGAACATTGATGACCAAAATTTGGAGGCGTACGGGCCAGGGCTGGTTAGAACAATTTCCAGACATTTCTGGGGTATATGAAAGTTTTGACAGGGCAATTTTTGTTTTTCGAACCACGTGTTCTACGTTAGCGCGTGAAATATTGACTTGGGAATGTACATTTTTGGAGATTTTTCCAGCCTTATTACGGCCCATATTGTTTCTTCAGGCCGTGCAAAATACAAATTAATTTTTCGAAAGCCAAATATGAATAAAAAGATGTTGAAGGAAGAAAAAATGACCTTAGTGATATGTTTTAATTGATTCAGGGATATATCTCTTCTCTACATAAAATCACATTCATAACTCCTCCGTACATCGTACTATTTTTTTTAATGACTAGCAAGCTGGATTTGATTGCGGTAGAATTGTGTTCCTTAAGCCCATAAGTCAAAAGATAGGTTCCGAAATCGCATAGTTTTTGTCGTAGAACACCTACAAAATAGAAGTCATAACATGGGTATTAATATTGATCAGTCCCAAAAAGTAGTGGGGGTCGGTTCTTACACATGGATAGTGCAGGGTTTGCCCTAATGAATGACATGATTTTAAATTTTTATGTTTTCAAAAATTTTGCACAATACAGTTTGTAATACATAAAAATACAGAAACACTATTTTTTCAACATCACTCAATAGATGGCAGCACTTCCGTGAATTTTTTATCGTTTAATGTAACCAAATTGTTGCCCTAAATCATCTTTTCATGTTTTTTCCATATTTTCAAATTGTATGCCAATACGTGGCTGTCTCGCACGGTTTTCTTCACTTTTTTGCTTGCTCCCCTAATTGTTTTGAGCAGTGTACTTTGTAAATACAAATATAATGTGAAAAAACACATTTATAAAACTCATATTGGTGGTGGAAGCCCAGGTCGATAAGCTATCGCGCAAAGTATCAAAGGATGTCTATAGATGTCACGAATTCAATACCTATAATTCGTGTTTCTCAAAAAGTTTCCTGACGCGGAGGTACAAAGACATGGTGACAACATGACCATAGGTAAGGAATGCTTCCGCAGGGGATCCCACGCCATGGGACCATGCACCAATCAATTGATGAGAATAAAAAAAAAGCAAAATTTCGAACGCTGCCGTTTGGTATCGGCAATAAATTCTGGTCCCGGTCTAATTAACCCTCGTGCGCAGAAAATCAGAAAATGAACGATGTGCTACAATAATGAAACTCATATTTTATTGCATGCGTAATTATAGTACACGGTATGTCTTCATGTGACGTTCGAGCATTTTCTTCATGCATAACATTCGTTGAGATGAATTCTGCTTAGATAACTCTTTGAACAAGCTTCAGGCTCAACACATGGTGAGGTTACTTTTTGGCTTTTTCTAGATATTACTGCAAAACAAGCTATTTTCGACCATAGTGGCATTGCTGAACCTCTTTACTGCGATCATGCATGTGTAATAAGCTCTCTAAAAATGAAAGATTCATTAACGTGATTCTCACTCTTTTATGAAAAATAAAATTTTCCGTAAATCAATTTGTCAATATAAAACGATTACTCCGCTCAACACTGATTTTGTTCTGAAGAAATCTCAGTGGTTTTAGAGCGCTTATTCCGAATCTGTCATTGGTTTTGTTAGACTTGTGTTGAGAGTATCGTTTTTGAGATAACGCATACTCTCAACAAAATGTAATATGTATGCTGCTTATGGTATTACCATTCAGAGAAATTCAGTTTCCACTTTATCTCAAAAACTAGAGCTAATATGTTAAAAGCCAATGCCAGATTCGGAATCAGCGCAGCCCAATATACCCTAAAACCGTTAAAATTCCATTAACAACATAGTTTTTTTAGCAGTGTTATCAGTGAAGGATTAAATGTGAGACACTATCAAACTTGCACCATAATTTGCGATGATAAAGAGTGTATGCACATATTCACCTGATGATCCCGTGGTTCACAGCAGTCGATTTCATCGTAATCGACATCAGCTTTGTCACACGACGTCTCTCTTAGCCTCATAACAAAACTGTATAGGATTGATTTCGGTTCCTAAATGTAGATAATTGTTTCGTTATTAATCGAAAAAAATTTACTACTGCTACTATTAGGAAAACATTCACATTCTTCTCATGAACTTCTTAACTTCACAAACTTCTAATGAATTTGTGAATGTCGGAAAGTGCAATGTCAGAATTGGACAAATCGCAAAAAAAATCTAGGCACCAAAAAAATTTTTACCCGGAGAAAAATATCCAAAATAATGCTTCTTTCGACTTTGTCAGGGCATAGTAGCCCTCTGTCATGTTGGCAGATATGATTCTGTAAATTCCAAACATTTTGTGCTCCTCTCCACCAGCAATTTAGTAACTGCTCCAAAAAAAGTTGTAGGCACTAAATACCAATTTTTTATTCGCCATGATCACCTTGGGATTTGTCCAGCCCTGGTGTGCGTGTTGTACACAAAGAATTTGATTAAAAAGAATTTTTTCAAAAAATTTCATTTCAATATTTTTTTTGTCAAATATATTTTGTTTACTACGATTTGGGGCAGCCATACAATTTCTTATATTTTCCTGTATGAGGTATGGTGAACCTGACAATTTCTATTTGAACCCATATGGATATTGGTAATATCAATTACAACAATTGAATAATTTTTCATTCATTTAGAATCGAATTATCGAGTTTGCCTCCAAACGACAACACCGTCGCGCAGACCATAGGTTCAGAAACGCTGCCATAGAGTAGTGGTGCGCAAACTTTCTGAAGCGCGATCCCCCTTTTGACAAAAAGATTCATCGGCGACTCCTACATTGGCTGACCATATGTCCCGGTAATTCCGGAAAACCATGACATCAAATATCATATAAATATTTACTTTGTTTTTTGATGTACTTGGTGTCTCTTATGCAAGATGGAAGTGTAGCGAGGTGTACGATCCTTGATTTTCGTGTGCCAAAGTGATAAACACAGATTCATCCGATTTCAAAATTTCATAAAACGTAGGCACATTTTCCCCCTTATATTCACATATTACTTACCGTTTTATTCTGTGTTTTTAATTTTGAAGAAATATACAATTTTGAAATCGGGTGTGATTTTCTCCAATAAAGGTACTAGCTTGATATCGTCCACCGCATGCCAGAAGCACGAATGTACAAATTTTCATTTTTTTTTAATCAGCTGTTTAGATACCTTGTTTTGCTGTCCATGTTGTGCCTGAAACACGAATGTGTATCCCTATTGAAACGCGCGTTACAGAACATTTTAGGAAAATAACTTCCTTGGATAGAGTAAACATTCAAACGACGTTTCCCACGTTCTTTTATTTTTGCAAGGACATTGCAAATTCTTGATTTTGGCATGACGGAGCCGATGTATTGATTATTGTACGTGTAGAATTCGATAAAATTACAGTGTATGATACATGGTAATTGGCTCAGCTGAATTAATGCATTCTTTAGTTTTAGAATATTTTTTTAAATAAAAATGAATTTCTTATTTTGGAGAATCTTTCACGACCCCGCTACTTCATTAGCACGACCCCTCGCGACGCACAGTTTGCGCACCACTGCCATAGAGAATCATGTTAATGAACGTTCTTTATGTTGTTTGATGAAATCGCATAGAATATAACGTTGTTTTTTGTCGCTTGGGCTTTTATGACTATATTCTAGAAATTCCTAGAATTAAAACTCATCGTGTTGAGGGAATTTCCTTCTTGTTCTACTGATGCATAGTTCTTAAAATATGTGTACAGGGTGTCCTGTAAGTGCTAGTACGGCCTTTATCTCATCAACCGTCTGTAGTAGAGGTATGGTTCCAATTTATAAAATGCTCAAAAGGTGTTTAAAAATTGTCCTGTACCAGTTTCAAGAGTAGAGAATACAGTGTCACAAAATAAAAAATCTACATTTTTAAACGGTCCCCTGTCCTCTAACATCCAATCAGAAAACTGTTGTGCCTAGTCTTTACTAATGCCAACAAAAAATTTCCCATGTTTCTAAGTGTAATATTCACAGAGATATTCAAAAAACGGAGGAAATTTTTGAAATTACAGCGTTAAATGCGGGAAAACCGTTTTATCCGAATTTAACGCTATTTCCCAAATCTCTTCCTTTTTTCGCGAATTCGAATATCTCTGTGAATAGTGCACTTGGAAACATGGGAAATTTTTTTGTTGGCATCAGTAGAGACTGGTACAGGGTAATTTTTGAACGCCTGTTGAGCATTTTTCAAATTGGAATCATACCTCTACGACGGACGGTTGATGAGATAAATGCCGTGCTAGTACTTACTGGATACCTTTATACGGGATATTCCCGTATTGGCCTTTAATTTTGTGATCAAGATTCATATTATAATTTTATGACTTATTTATCTCGATGACTTTTTTTTACCTGGACCGCTTAATTTTTCTTGATGTTTTGAATCATATCACGCTCTCCGCAAGTGCTTTATACTCAAATTTGCAACCCTCTCCTTCGGGAACTCTTCGATATCTCCTTGAGATGGGAAGCGGGAGGGTGTGTGACCCGAGATATTTCGGACGAGACATCTCGGGATTGCCTCTGTAAGGTTTAAACTTTGGGGGTCGGGGGTTGTTGGGCAAGAGAACCGATTATCTACCCACGGCCGAAATTGGATACTCTTTCACCCCTGAATGTGCAAGGCATGAATTATGCCTTCCTCCTATAATTTGAATAATTTTTAAAAAAGAATTTAGCGTCCCTATCTGGCCCAACGTCCGGAGAGCTAGATCCACCTGCATCCTTCTTTTGGCTTGGGGTGGGAGGTTCTGTGGAAACCCTGTCCACAGAGGATTCGATGTCTGCATTTTAGAGAGAGTTCTTGAATTTTAACAGAATTTTAAGCTATTAGCTTTGTTAAGAACGTTAAAGTCAAATTTAATCAGTACAGTCAAACCACCGTCGTAGAACACCCCCGATTTAACGCCAAAATTTTCAGTAAAAAAAATCTTCAATATATAGAGATTACACACGGTAATTTGTAATTCGCCAAACTCATTATAGTGCCAAAAATGTGCGTTACATCGGGGTTCGACTGTATTATTATCACATTTTTGCGGCCCCTAAAATTTAGCAGCATGATGCGGCTCTGCACCTCTTCGCCCAATATATATATATTCGGCATGTTCTTTATCGACTTCTTTTAAAAAAATGTCTAATTTCTTCAAGAAATCTCACTTCTCAATTCATAATCTTTACTAAATGTAGGGTAATTTTCATGATTCCCAATTAGTAATTTATATTCATCTCTTATTTTCCATGAAATGCATTTTAATTTCCTGCACACACACACACAGGCTTGCTCTTCAGCACTTTATTTCTCACCAAGGATTATTTATAAGCTTTATGAGAGCAACATAGTATTTGGCAATTTCGCCAACACAATACGCACTTTCTTTTTTTGGTGAAAATTGGTGATATTTGTGATCCTAAATTCGAATATAATTTAGATAAAATTAATAAAATAATTTCGATCAAATATTTTGTCATCCTAATTACATGAACTAACTTCATGCACAGTATGTGGATTTTATCTGATTATATTTTTCATCACCAAAAAGTCTTGAAAATGACAACCTCTGTTTGATTGGTTCCGAAAAAATTTCGCACAATTCTTCGATGCTATTATATATAACAGAGTTTTACAGCATTCATTACTTAACCGGACATGCACCTCGTATAAATACAGTATTCCTCTGAGGAAAATTTAATGAATTTTCAGAATGTGTTGTTTATGGCAAACAACTCTTCGCGAGGATGAGGAGAGAGATAAAGAGAACAGGGTGAGCTTGTTTGAATTTATTCCTCTGGCGTTCGGACGCAATATTACGTCCTTGATCTTAAAGCGGCTAGTAAATATTCAATTTTTAAATCAGTCACCGTGTATTAACTTGATATATTGATTATTGTACAAGTAGAATTTCATAAAATTACATTGTACGATACACGGTAATTTAGCTCTTGCTGAGTAAAGGCATTTTTTAGTTTTGACATGCTTTTAAAATAAGAATGAATTTCTTATTGATACGTTTTTATTTCAGAGAATCTCCCCCCCCCCCCTCCCAATGCATTGACGAGACCCACACTTTGGGGACCACTGCCCCAGTGTAATTGGTGACTTTGATAAATATCAAAAAATTCCAAATGAGAGTAGTATGTGTGATAAATATAGTCGAACCCCGATGTAATGATGAAAAAAAATTACGTTCGTACCCTGATATAATGATATAAAACATGTATGAATTAGCATGTATAGTACGATTTATCATGTTTACTAACGAAGCAGCGATTGGGTATTATGCATAATCTCCGGTAAAGGTGATAAATTTAGTGAAATTCATCAAACTTACCAAAATGCTCGGTCATTATCTATGATAACCGGACTTATATCAATAACCGTAACATATTTACAGAATGATTATCAGAAATTCCTCTCTTTCTATCAAAATTCATCCGATGTTGTTTCTTCGCAGCAGCAAACAAAAACGAACATCAGCAAAACGTGAAAGCCATTCACCTAATTCCTAAAAGGTTATTTTATCTAAGCATATACTGTAATTTTAGTATAATTTTCAATGTCAATTCGGAACCAAACAAAAAAAAATTCAATCGTAATAAATTTGAATCTTACGTCATCGAAATTTCTTTTGTAACTCGGTACGGACATGAAGGCCAACAATTTTTTCGAGTCAATGCGTTGGTTTGCCCTTCTAACGCCAAATTCAGCGGCCTCTTTGGCACCTAGATCGTCAATCCCAGACAGATCGTACGAGTACAGTCCCGGAACGCAACAAACAGCCACTATAAATACATGAAGTGTTCGTATTGTCGAATTCAACATGGTTTAATGATGTCGGATTGAAATCGAATGCATTCGCGAGTTTTGAGAGGGACTTATCGCGCTATAAACCAGTCCAGCATTTATCGCTATTGACGGACTATAACGTGAGACTTTATCGACTGCGATGCATATGTCATTTTAGTGATAAAACCACTTCGTAAGTCTTTGCAAATGCTTTTTTTCCCCAATTAAATCCTGAAGGGAAAAGTACAATATTTTTTTGAAATAGTGAAGACACGTCGAATATGTATAATGAAATTACATTTTATTATTACTTTTCTTTCTTCCAAACCGAGCACAACTCGGTTGATTACACTATCGCCATCTATGGGCAATTTACTACCTAGTGAGTGGTGCCTTAAGTGTAAGTGTGTACTTGACAGTTTGAGTGAGTACCTAGTGTTGTGTCTGATCCCCCCCCCCCAGTGTAGTCATCTATATTTCATAAGTGAAGTGAGTGAAGTGTAATGACTGAATATTTGTACCGTTTGTAGACCTGTTGCTCTGTGTGGGGAGACTTCATCTGCTCGCATTCGCGTCTCGATTATTATTATCTATTGAATATCGCGTAACCGTCGTTCCGTTTCTTAATTTCGATAATGTACTGTGCCTAAGACATCCAGCTCCACTACCGACTCATATAGCCCAGTATTCCTTAACATTTTTTTGCCCGTGGGCTCCCTTTGAACCATTTTTCCCTTCTCGTGGGCCCCTTGTATCTCTCTCTCTCTCTCTCTCTCTATCTTCTCCAGTGTCCCTTCCACTCTCATCAAAGAACGAAACCCTGCATTTTTCCTTTGAGCAACTTCGTCTTCCAACATGGAAACCGTCAGCTTTTGACGTCGTCAGAAAGAAATCTTTTGAGAGCCATCTATTTTAAAGCTTCGAATAAAGTTACAATAATGAAAACCCCGATGCATATCAATTTGATATATTGGTTACCCTGCAATTGCTCAAACATTATTTCATTTACATATTTCGAGTCAATATTTATTTTAAACTGTGATCGAGCACTTTCTCCCCGGGTTTTGCCTGTTCATGAACCGATTTTCAAGGTCAAATAGGAATAAATTTATGATTTGTTTTTCATTCATTCCGTATATTTTAGAATTACTTTTTTTTCTCACCAAAACTTTTATTTAGGGGGAAAAAATGAATTTTTTCTATTTTTGGTTTTTTACGCGTTTATAAAACGTAGCAAAACGCACAAAAACACTAGCAAAGCATTGCTAGTGTTTTTGTGCCAGAGATAGTAAATACCCATCTCATATATTTGTCATGTTCAATGTTTTTTTCCCCTCGAACCGCATTTCCATTCACTAGGATTTTTCCAATAGCCATTACTTTTCTCTTGTCCATTTTTAATTTTTCAGCATCTTTAGTGACAATCGGTGATTTTGATAACTTACGGCAGCGTTTTTGGTGACAATAGGAAACTTCGAACCTTGATTGGTGGGTGTATTTGGGTGCCAACTAAAATAAAATGCAGTGACAATAAGCGACGTCCCGTATTTTGCGGTATTTAAGATCCCCAATTTTTCCGAATTTTTCTCAGTTAAATATGGCCACCGGGTTATGATGAATGTTTCACATTAAAAATATATTATTGTTTACTTTGATTTGCAGAGCCCTTCATTCCCCCAAAGTTCAGCGATTTTGGCAAAAATTAGCAAATTTATTTCCAATCGCCTTTTTCGGCTACAATTAATGAGATCTCGTATTCGGGATAGCGATTTCTCGCATTTTCCTCGACGATGAACGATGACTCGAAACATGATGGCATATAATTTTTATTTAAACTCACAAACATCTTTTTTTTTCTTCCAAACCGAGTACAACTCCGGCCTATCGCTATGGGCATTTCACTACCGAATGAGTTGTGCCGGAAATGTGCGTGTGCATCTAACAGTCTAAGTGCGTATCAAGTGCAGAACGTGATTGTTAATATTGCCATCTATTTTTCAAACTATGAGTGATAACAAAATATATAGTGATGTCATAGATATATGAGTGATGTCATAGATATACGAGTGGTGTCATAGATATATGAGTGTTGTCATAGATATATGAGTGATGTCAAACTATGAGTGACGATTCAAACCACTGAATATTTGTGCCGTTGTAGGTCTGCCGAGGCTTTTTAATGGAAAGATCTGCTCGCACATTCACGCCTCGAAGTTGGGAACCACAGAAAAACAAAGTTATTACCGATATCAATTATGACAATTGAATAAATTTTCATTCATATGGAATTAAATTATCAAGTCTGTCTGCAGACCATAGGTTTAAAAACCCTGGGCTATCGCATTTTATTGATTGACACCTTTTCTTATTGGCAGGTCTTAAATATACAAGTAGAATTGCGTATCACAGCCGTTAAATAGGCGGCCGTCTCCAACTTTCCCGCATACTTTTATAGAACAACTTTAATTTTTATTAGTTGGGATCCGAGTAGCTCTTTGACTAATTCTTCTCTTAGTACAAAAAATGGGAATATAAATTCTATCATATTGAAGAGTATCGAAAGAATGGTGAAGAATATAATCGTCGACAGCTGTTTTGGACTGAAGTGAGTGGTCGTGTTTTATAGTGTGTGTTTCTCGGTTCTCTCTCTGTCCTTCATATCCAGAGATGCCTGCTAGAGGTAATAAAGACGGTCGTTACAAAAACCACGGCAAGATGCCAAAAGCCGCCGAAGATTTTCCGAAAAATTCCACCTTCTTCTATGATCCGAATTTCGACGATATGGCGGAGACAATGAGCGAAATGAAGGTGAGGATAGGTGATCACCTGAAAGGCATCAAGTCGAGAGTCAAGGCAACTGAAAATGCGCTGCAGGTATTGGAGCAGAACCAAATGACCATGAGGGAGTCGATGAGACAGAAAGCGGAGACCAGCGATCGGGATATCGCCAAAATCATCAACAACCTCGGTTCTTTGCTGAAGGCTATCGACATGCACACCGCCGGGACGATGAAAATGAGATCGGAGCTGGAACGCAAACTTTTCGGCATCCAGGACATGGTCATCACGGAAATCAGTCGGTTCGAGGACTCGTGGAAGAACAAGTACATGAAGTTTACGAACCACATGGCCGATGAATTGGAAGTCATTTGCGCGATCCTCGACCAAAATAGATGCAGGGCTCTGCCAAGTCCACGGGAAGTCGGAAGTAGAAGGTCCGTAAGACATCGCGTGCGGAGAGATTCAAGAATGGATGAAGCGAATTCAAAATCTCCCTTGACGATGCAAAAAAATTTCACGAACCTCAAAAATGCGAAGAATTCCCCGTCTCGCCTTTTGAAAGCTGTATCTGATGCGATCGCGGGACACGCGTCGGGCGACACCAGAAGCTTGAGGTTTCCGCCGATGCGTGACGTTCGATCCTTGGTTTCCAAGAAACTCCAGTCCAAATTGAAAAATCTCAATATTTCCCCCGGTGTGTACAAAATATCCGATTCGGATTACAGGAAGAAGAGTTTGAAGTTGCGTATGGATCTCGACCAGATGAAACTGGAGCAATCCAAGTTGTTAGGAATGGTCCACCGACAAATCCAACACGGTGCGAATTATGAGAGCCGAAATCACGGGAAGAAATCGCAAGAAAATAAGACCACATTTCTGCCAAACTTTTCCACGAACAGCCGGTACTTTGTGCGCCAAGTCGAATGCGTTCGTGAGCCTGAACCTTTGTTTCGTGACAGCTACGAGAAAAGTGCTAAGCAAGCTCTGGATCGTGATCCTGAAACATCCCAAAATCATCGTTTCGAGTTCGAGAAAGGCACGAGGTACCGCAAATCCGATCCTCTCCACTCAGGAGATGGTCTCGACTCGCTATTCAGATCAAGATTACAGCCGCAACCGCAGATCATAACACCCACCACACGTAATTCCGAGACGTCCGTCTATTTCCTCAAAAATGTAGACATGACTTCTGTTGCATCTAGCGGTCACGAACCGAGTGTGAAGCCGAAGATTCGAAAAGAAGCCGATTCCGGCATGAGAGTCCACATGTCCACCTCGTCGATATCTTCTTCGGGCACTTACATGAACGAGTTTCAAAAGAAAAAGAGCCACAAGAAGCGATTGCCCGTTGAAGAGGTACTGCGGCAGGAAGCATTCGAATCAGACCAAGGGGGTCGTTCTTCAAGCACGCGTCGATACACCCCAAGCGAAGAAGGATCTAACGCTACTTCGATCGGCGCGAGCCCGAAATTCCTCGAGGACGCCAAAAAATTGACACCCGCCGGGTCTTCGTACGATATCGACAAGACCGACGAATTCTCGTCTCAGGAAGATTCCGACGATTACATCGACCAAATCTTGAAAAAAGCGGTTTCGTCCGAGAAACCGAAGCAGAGGACAATGTCCCAGAAAGAGTTGAGGTTCGAGAGAAAAGCCTTCCAGTCGTTGGGGAACCGAGATGATCACAATCAAGACAGAGTCTTCCAAAAACCACCCATGAGCCTGTTGGAGGCCGTGTCAGCCATCAAGTGCTCTCCTTCCAGAAATAAAAACAAGCCGAAGACCACGTCCAAGGCCGATAAGCACGCGTTGGAGATATCCGAGGTAAAGGACAGCGGGTCTGAGAAAGTTCAGCCAACAAAGCGAAAAGTCGTGTGACACTAAGCCAACCAATTATGTCCGAGAGAATCGATGAGGCCTAAAAATTCTGTAGACTTTGAATCCTATTATGTATTTTGGTTTGTTTGAAAGTGAGAAAATGCATATTTGATCAGATTAAACTTACGGTCAATTCCCCGTAATTATGAACTGCATGTGAATGAGAATATAAATTACCAATTATATACTAATATTATGATGCGTTGATTGATTAATGCCTTATATAGTGCAAACAGTAGGCCCTACTTATACAGTGGAACCTCCCATAACAAACACTACGAACACTTTTCTGTTCCCTGTTCCCGTGGAATAGGACTTAAATGTATATTCACTTCGCGTTAGTGATCACTCTCGATAACGGACAGAAGAGAAGAAGCTCTAATTTATTAATTTTTAATCATAAACCGAGCGTGTATCATATTCAACTAAGATTATATTTAACCTCAAGCTCGTATTGTTAAATATAATAATAAATTAATAAGTCAATTAATTACATAATTAACTGAACGTAACTATAGTCTAGGATGGTGAATTCGAATGATCATTTTGGTTTTGTTTGTTGACGCGTGTGAAGGAAGCCAATATCACATGACTGATGATGTTATGAAAATGTTTTTAATCTTCTTCACACTTATTTTAATCTAATTTAATTTTTTATTGAAAAATATGTGCGGTGAAAGTGTCATGTACGGGTAAAAATAATCAATTGGTTTAATGAGGAGAGAGAAGAAAGGTTATAAATTTTCCCATATTTATCAGAAGTTCTAATATTATTTGGGAATTATGCACAATCGCCGGTAAACGGGATAAATGTAGTTAAATTTAATCAAACTTTCTTTATCGAGACGATTGGTGATTATTCATAACCACTGGTGTGTCACTTTTACAGTAACATACATCGCGCTTAGGTAACAGGACGTATGACATTTTACTGGCGGACCGTTGATCGTAAAGGCATACTTCCAATTACAAAAACTATCCAAATAGCGTAGAACTCAGATGCGTCATTCATGTTGATAGGGGGTTGTATAATCATTCAAATATGAAAATTTCAGCTATACGTATACCATGTGCTCAATAACCCAGTAAGAAAGTTGTGTCCTATGTCTCTGACGATGCTAACAAAAAATATTCCACGTTTCCAAGTGAAATATTCACTGAGATATTCTAATTCAAAAAAAAAAAAAAACGGAGGAAAGTTGGAAAAGAAGAGGATTAAATGTGGGTAAAATGGTTTATTCGTATTTTTAAAGCTGTTTTCCCCAATTTTCCTCCTATTTTTGAATTTTATTATCTCAGCAAACTTAGAAAACACTTAGAAACGTGGAATTTTTTTTAATTGGCATCAGGAGAGAGAGGCAAACAACAACTCTTTAATTGGGTTTATGGGCACATGGGGGCGGTATAAAAAGTTAATTCTTTTATTTTAATAACTATACAACCCCTTGAAACACGAATGACATATCTCGGATACTTTCTCTAATTGGAAGTATGCTTCTATGATCAACGGTTCGCCAGTAAAATTCCATACACTCTGTTGCCGGTGCACCCTGTATATTTTAACATTAAAGCGCATTGGGGAACAAATTGCGACTGAAGCCAAACGTCGCATAAATGCGAAAGCCATAAAAACGAGGTTCTACTGTATACCGTACCTCCTTATTAGCGGATAAAATTTTTTCGGTGTCCGTTACAGAGAGGTTCTACTGTATTATGACTCTTATTTTAACGATTCAGGCATACGAGAATCCCATCATAGAATTGAGAGAAAGCGATCTTGAAAATACGACGGCTCTGAAAACACAAATGTTTTAATGGAATAAAAAAATATATGTATTTATAAAGAGCCGAAATTATTACACAACGTAACGAAAAATTGATTTTTCACATCGTCGACCGGACATTAAAGTAGATGGCGAGGATCTCATACTTCGTCTTTTTCAGGCAAGACGCAAACAGAATCCGTAACTCCGTGGTTACCTTCCAAATCTCTGTAAACTCGGACCTGGCATTTCCTTTCTTCACCCTATAAGATAGAATAGAAATTCGCGACGAAATTATATTCGTCGTTATTGTGAGGTAAAGATAAATAATATTTGCCAGCATTAATTATTACCGTCTTGTAGGGCTTATTACCTACTTACCTAATTATTACCTACTTACAGGGCTTTCCGGAAGCATTTTATGTCCAGCTATAACCGTGGTGCTTGGAAAGCCATGATTTAGGCCTCGGCCAAACAATATTGAATAAATAAATAAATGTATAGAGTCACCAAGAGTCCTAGCAACATAACCGTACAATAAAGTATCTACATGTTTTAATTTAAATATTTCTAAAACAATTATTCGTAAGTTTTCGGGTGTTACTGGTGATTGTTGTCAGAATGTTCCACGCATCCCATACATGTTTCTTACATAAATTAGTGATTTTGTGGTACTCAATGTGGACGTCGAGACTCCCAATCGCGTGTCTTTGTGTTTCCTTTCATCTTTCTTCACTATCACAAAGCTTTATAGCAACCCTATTATCTACAGAAGTTGCTTTTTCTTTCCCTTCTTACTTTATAATGTATCTGTCTACTATATACATGTATGAGCGAAAGAGGACGTGTAGGGCGAGGATACGCAATGTTGCGCTCTTCACCATCCACATCGACTGCGCTGTGCACAGCTCTACCTCAAAAACCAGTTTTCCTTTCCGCTACGGATGCGCATCCGGCATTGGAGTTTTTTTAGGAATTTACCTGACTTGAATTGATGCGTACAATTGAAATTGTCATAAGAGCACCGCGAGTACAAGACAATGGTGTAAAATAAACATTTTTAAATCCTTTCAGCACCACATCATGAAGAAATGAAATAATTATCATGAAAAATTATTGGTAGGTCATTTTCAGTTCTAATTAAGGCCTAAAAACAAAACAAAAAATTTCACAAAAATATTTAGTACACAATGAATCAATTAACCTGGTACTTCAGAGTACTGTCAGCACTATACGCTAACAATCAAGATAAAAAAAACACCAATTCAAATACTGTATGGTAATAATACATAAGAAAGAATATTTATTTATTTTACCACGAAGAGAAAGTCATGATTTGTTATATACGTGCGATAGGGAACATGTTTTGTAAAAGCAGTGTTTTAATACTACTACTATACCACACATGCACCTCCTCCATATTCCACTGCGGAACTTCTAACGAATTGGTACATGTTGGAATGTACGTGTGGTGAACCGGACGGGAAGTTGTGTAATGGTACGTACTTATTATACATTTATATGTGTAGTGCCGCCATCTGCCATCAGTTTTCATAACTATGAGAGAAGTGTAATGATTGTTATTATTGTATAATAATTGTATATAATTGTATCGTTGTAGACCTGTTGCTGTCTGTGGCGAGACTTTTAAACGCAGTGAGCGAGTGCAACCACTGCAAACACTTTTTGCAGGGGATGCAACAACATCTCTAACTGAATTTTATTAATTAACATATTTAAAAAATCAAAACCAGTTGTCCCACACTTTCACTGTCATCTGGTAATCGTGAAGCAGTTATACAGCCTTTATACTTGAAAATACCAACACAAAATAGGGAATAAAATGTTGATGTTGGTGATACCTTGAAGTGCACGTCAGTACTTAAAGGGTTAATTCTTCCCCCCCCCCCCATATGTTAACCTTTATTTTGGGAAAAAAATTTTACTTGATATCAACAACTTACTCCTTCCAAGAAATCGCATTTTTCGACGCTTCCGTAATCTACGCCTTTGCGAGAGCAAACAGTTTCGGCCATTACCAGCGTCAGCTTGTAGTTGATTCCAGCCACAACCTGTGACGAATAAGAAGTTTCGAATGAAAGAAAAGACAAGAATGGGTCTGAAATGAGCATTGATAACCAATGAATATCAATTACGTAATTGAATTATTTCGTGGTTTTATTGAGATTATTACGTCCATCCTTTAGATATGCGCTGAACCGGCCACAGTGGAACGTGTAGATGCTCAGTGTACGGGAGGAATTTCGATTCCTAAATTTTTTCTGGGGATGCTCGGCTCCCATACTAGAAAATATTGGGGTGCTCATAACCCCCCCCCCCCGCTTCCTGTTCACAAACCACTGTATATACAGTCGAACTCAGTTATAACGACACCGCAGATACCGTGAAAAGTTGTCGTTATAACCAAGGTGCCGTTACAGCGGAGAGAGACGTTTTGAAGACCATTTTTAAAGAGAAATATATAATGTGATGCAATATATATATATTACTGGACATGAAGTTATTACTTCAATTAAAGTGACCACATTTTATCGATAGAAATACGCAAAACTTTTCATCATTAATATGGGACATCGCCAATTCTCGCTAGAAATATTGCTAATTGACAGAAAAATTGCCAAATATTGCTTGTGAATAACCATAGGCGAGAAATACGGTGCTACAGCAAATATGCAGTGATTTAAAATGCATTTAACAGAAAAATAATTGAGCATGGCAAATGAGTGAGGTAATTATTTATAGTCATATTCATTATAACACAATCTGTGAAGTATTTGAATCATCATTTTCAATAGTAATAGGGATTACGAATTGAAGTAAGCTTAATTGTGTGTAGGGAAAAAACGGGTCTTTTAAAGAAAAAAAGTCTGAGAAATCCAAAATTACGGGAATATACGTGAATGTCCCGTAAGTAATGTTAGTAAAACAAGGCGGAACGTTACACATTTAAAATGAGTCTGTTTTTTTTTATCAGTAGAACAACAGTCAAACATTCCCTTAATGTGATGAGCTCTCTTTCAGTTGATTGCTTGACAAAAACATAAAAACGGAATCAAAAACGACGGAAAATGTGTCGTTATATCCGAGGTCGTTGTGTTTTCATGGTCGTTATAAGCAATGATCGTTAACATTATTTTCTAAGGGAATGTATTTCAAAGATCACCAATTATTGGGGGTGTAGCCAAGGTGTTGTTATAACCAAATTCGACTGCGTATTCGCATTCCGTACTCAATGGGATTATTGGTGTACGCGAAGTAGCATTTTAGGGGGGCATTTTTTGTTTTGAAAGACTAATCCTTTTCGTTAACATCTTACTAAAAGAATGAGCTACTACCATGTGAACCTTCCTTTTTATAAAATACTGGCTCTTGCCTGCGGCTTCACTCTCGTGGATTTGGCAATCTGAAAATTACTTCGCGATGATTCCCCCATATAACATTTGAACGCCTCATGACCCCCCTTGGGGGTTGAATTTTCGGACGGAACGTTGTGACTAGGTACCATTGGACTAGGTATTTCGAGACATTTTAAGAATAGTAGAATTCAATTGAAAGAAGGAATCAAGACACACACACACAAGAATCCGAACCCGTGTATGATGACACTGAGTTTTTTTTTTTTTTCCTTAACGTATATTGAAGTGAACTAATTTCGCATTGTTCGTAATATATACGAGTGAACCTCTTAAATACAGTAAAACATCTCCCATCCAATAGAACCAAAATGATTTGTTTTTAATTTTTTAAAGATACATGTGTAGTCTGGGAGAGTGTAGGCCTACACGAAGTTAGTGACGAAAAAAAAAACAGTGCAAATAAATGGTGAGCTAATTTTGTTAGCTACACGTAAAATTGTATAATTCAATCATGCAAATTTCTAAAACGATGATGTTTCGCTCTTTATTAGCTCTAGCTCATTATTATGAATCTTTTAAAGCTCTGCGGAAATACTTATGTATTCATATTAAGAATATGCCTTACCCGAAATGTGCTCAGTATGTATTAATTTCGGATAAGGGTATGAACATAGTGCCCGCTAGTTTCCGATTCTGCAATTTGACGCCATTGCTGGTCGGTTAAAAACCTGATTTTTAAGTCTTTTAACCAATCCGTAACGGCGTCGACTACCAGAATCGGGTATGAATACACTATGTTGATACCTTAAAAAAAAAGTTCTACGGAACCATTTACAAAATAATATTCAGTATATACCAATGTTGAAAAACAATGAGTTTGTTTATTTTGTCATCTAAAGCTTACTGACCCGAAATCTCTCTGTGGACCTCCAACGGGTTCGTAAACCCCTGATTAAAAAGTGTTCTACGGTATATGTGTCAAAAGAATCATATCATTTAAAAAAATGCAAAGAAATGCGTCTGTATTGATTCAAACACATTTTTTTATTGAAAGGAGATGCATAATTTACCCATAATTCATCGCCGCGAGTTGATATTAAAATACAGTGGATCCCGCTCATAACATTCACACTTGAAACGTTTTCCCGCTCTTAGTTCGACTTTATTTTCTTCGGCCAGACTACAACTAATACTCATCGAGATATCCGTATAAAGCGTTTTCCCGCTTATAACGTTTTCTCATCACGGGTTTTTTTTTAAAGCGTTATAACCCTGTACGCGCAAACGTTGGGGCGTTGCTTTTTCTCGCTGTGTAGATATTATTTTTTCAATCTCAGGCACTTCAGCCCAGTGGCGCATTAGGGGGGGGGGGGGGGGTGTGGGGGGCTTTAGCCCGGTAAGTTCGGAGGACGGAAATTTTAGGAAAGAAATAGTAGAGACCATTAGTGGAATGCGAGAAGGGTGGCAAAATTTGTTTTGCGCTCACAGGCGGCAAAACCATAATTCACTAAAGAGCGAAGGAATAGGTCAGTGAGCGGCCAAACGAGTTGTCTAGAGCGGTGGTTCTCAAAGTGTGTGTCGTGGATCCTAGGGTCATCACCAACCTTTGCCAGGGCCTTCTCGCGATGAGCTGTCCTTATTAATGTGTGCCTATTCAATAAAATGAAGCGGTTTTTTGTTATAATATTCTGGGAATCCGCATACTAGGGCAAGGAAGCCGCAGAATAAAAAAGTTTGAGAACCACTGACACCTAGAGAGTTTGCGAGCATGTGAGTGACCAAAAGGGAGAGACCTAGAGAGCAAGCAGTCGCGGCGGAGCCGGTGGTGCTAGGAGTGCTCAAGCACCCACGGTAATTTGTGGCACGGATCTGAGCACTACAGAATTGATTCAGAAATGAAAATTTCCTATACAAAGCTCAAGTCGACGCCCCTGAGAGCAAGTGACCAGTTTAGCGAGTGATCATTAGAGTGATCTAAATAGTTTGCGAACTTGTGAGTGACCAAACTAGTGACCGAAAGAACGTGAGATCAGCTCGGTGAGTGATCGTAAAAGTAACCTAGAACGTGTGCAAGCATGAGAGTGTCCAAAACAGCGTGCAAGCATAGTAAACGACCTAAAGAGCAATGGACCAAGTCAGCGAATGACCAAAAGATTGACCTAGAGAATGTGTGAGCAAGGAAGTGACCAAACAAAGTGACCTTGAGAGTTTGTAAGCATAGTAGTGACTTAGAGAATGAAGGACCAGGTCAGTGACGACCAAAAGATTGACCAAGAAATTGTGCAAGTATATAAGTGACGAAAAGGGTGACTTTTCGTCACTCATATACATGCGTATTTATAGAGGTAGGAGAGGAGGGGGCTGGGCCTAGGACGATAAATTTTGAAAATGACTGGTTAAAAAATCAGACTAGAATTGGAGAATGGCGGCAAAATTTGTGCAGCCCCACAGGCTGCAGAGCCATAAGTCCGCCTCTTGTTCAGTCACTACCTCCTATATGTAGAACATAGTAGGTAGTGGTTCAGCCCTTACTTCAAGGGTTATGGATGTTTTATCGTTGAAGTCAGGGCTGAACTCCTTGAAGTTAAAAAATAATACAGGCGAATCCCGTTATAACGAACTCCAGGAGAACGGAAAAATCACTTGGTTATAAAAAATTCCATGTTTTTGCATTTTTCCTATGTAAACTTATCTGGAGCATTACAAAAGCGTTCATTTTAAAACGATATTTTCGATATAACGGTATTCATTGAAACGGGATTCAACTGTATCTATACAGCCAGAAAAAACAACAACATGTTTGCGAGTACTGGGTCTGAACTGGTAAATTGGGATCTAACACTACTAAACCACACATGCACCTCGTCCATATTCCTCTATGGAACTACTTTATTGGGGGGGGGGGGGGAATATACTGTATTACGGAAATAAATATGTTTATAAACATAACTGAACAATCTCTAGCGATTGTTCAGGCTGAATTGTTCAGGTTTCGCTAGAAACGAAAAAGGGGGAAACGCACTGGATGATTATATTATAGAATCACGATTGCGCTCTCACCTGCGTCTGAGCTCTCTGAATGTTCTTCAACCTCATGTGATGTTGAGTTGCGAAATCCTCATTAATCTCTCGGGCTGCTTCTTGACTCGCCTTGATGACAAACTCTCCATCGACACCAGTCTCTTCGAAACCGCCGACCAGCCTATGATTTTTTGAATCGGTGGCGTCGACGAGTATATAACTCATCGAAAGAATAACAACGGCTATCTTCAACATGCTTGCGAGAAATGCTATAACTACCGAAAAGAATATCAACTATCCATTTGAGTTCACGTCGCAATATATACGAATGCTATTTACTTTGCGAAACAGCTGTTAACACGTCATTTGCAGGTGCTACTCATTGTCGAACTGTTCCATCACGATCGAGGAACGCCTCTCAGTCCAGTATGGGTGTCAGTTTACTAACATAACCAAACTATCGTCATGCGAAAGAAATGTTTATAGGAAAGAATAAAATATAGAGGTCAATAATTTGCTCTTCCCTTTGAATGCGGACACCATAGTGGACTCTGGACTGAAGGCCATCAGCGGCTATTTATAAAAATTCCGAAAGATAATAAGGAGGAATATATCTATCTTTTTCACCATCATTACCAAGTAAATAACACATTATAGCCATAATTGAAAAATTTCTTCTCTTTTTTCGAATTGGTAACCGTGTTTACGCAATCACAGATTTTTGGTTTCCCATGATCAATTGATAGGGGGTACTACTATCGATCTAGGGGGTATCTACGAAATAGATGCGATAAATGCGAAATTTGATCTTTACAACTTTTCTTTGATCATTAAGATTGAATTAGCTATATGACTGATTATAAATGGCCATCATGGCGATGACACCGAATCATAGGAATCGATATACATAATGTAGGGATCGACATATAGGATCTGGCCAGAGCCCGAATTGGATGGCCGGCCAGTTAGCGAAAAGGCCAACGTCGGGGTTGGGTAGTAAGGTATACATCGCTTTTATTGTTGTTATCTTAAACTTTTTTTTCTTATTCATTTTTACACACACATGAAAACCAGTTTGGAATCCACACAGGGAAGAAAAACTAACTAGTCATCTCTTTTCCTCCCTATTGCCGCACATTAATGTAATCGTATTTTCCTTTTTTTAGCTAATTTCTGCTCGGAGAAACCTGAAATGCATTTCATTTAACCCCTTTGCTTGCAAGCTATTGGCAAGAAATTCGGATGATCTCTATTTGACAGATTATTTCTCTTCCTCGGTTTATTATTATTGAGTTGAGGGGGGAGACACTATCACCCCTGAACAAAATCGGAAAAAAAAGTCTTCTTGAAAAAAAAGGGGGGAGTGCGTGTGGTAAAATTCACAGAGGGTTAAATGATTTTCTCTGTCGCGTAGTTATAAAGAGAATCAGCGGAGATTATAAAACCATGGAAACAGTTAATATTTCAATTATTCGTGAAAGAAATCAGCATATACGGAATATAATGTGATTTCCGGACATGGATGCAGCTGTCGCTGTGGTGGTCGAATGATCACAGTGAAGGACTTACACATTGCCACCGTGGCTCACGTAGTTAAGATGACAGTGGCTCACATAGCGAGGACCCGGGTTCGAACCCTACCGGCGGTACATTGGTAGTTGGCTAAAGTTGGTTTTTTGTGGTTCCCAACTTCGAGCGATCACCTCGTTAAAACTCTCGCCGCAGAGAGCAACAGGCCTACGGCGGTTCAATTATTCAATTATTACACTTCACTTGGCAGCACTGTAACATGCATTACACAGAAACAAACTTCACGTTAGGTTCGCAACACATGCATACATTTTCCAACATTACCCAGGTCTTGTTCCATCCCACCTGCTTATATCTCTTCATCGAGACAGAACGGCGGGCGGGGCATGATCTGGCTAGGAGCAGGACATGGAAGCACAATCGTTCGAGTTCGAATGGGATTGAAAGAATATCCTAATATAACTTCTTAAATATGAATTTTTTAAATTAGAATCAGACAAAGAAATCGTACTTATATGATACTTTATTGTTTGCTTAATTAATTTGTGATGGAGTTTCGATGCTCCAAAGTATCTCAACAAGATTTTTTTTCGAGTATGTATTTTCCTTGAGGATCCTTGACAACTTCTGCTCCACATTGCATAAAATCTCCCTGAAAGAATACAATAAGATGAACCAAAGTGAATAAATAGGCCTACTCTTAACATACAGTCAAGCTCGGTTATAATGATCCCGTTTGTAACGACACCCTTGGATATAACATCAATAATTTGCGTCGGACTGACTCCCTTGGAGAATATAGCTAATTAGAGCTCCGCATATAACGTCGATGGAAATGCAGCCACCTTGGAAACATAGGCGGAGATAGACTCGGAAGTCTGGGGGGGGGGGGGTGAGGTCATTATTGCTGGGGGGGAGCACGATGATGATGATGATGTCAATTCCTACACAACATATACATTAGATCTGCCCACTCCCTTTTTGACACTGGGGGGAGGGGGGCCATATATTCCGCCCATGCTTGGAAATAACATCATTAATCGCTTCTGTTTTCATGGTTTCCCCCCCTCAAGAAATTCCCTAGAATTAGAGCTTATCACATTGGGACAATGTTTGTCTTTGTTCTATTGATGTCTAATGTTAAAAAAAATCATTAAATGCTAACGCTTCGACTCGCTCATTGCCCCGTATACGGGGAACATTCCCGTATTTTCCAGTAATTTTGACCTTGTTGATTTTCTTTTCAATGTCTTATTTTTTCCAACGAAGATTCATAATTTTCAACGAGAATCGGCGTTGGATATATTTTACATAATTTATAAATCGTCTGTGTTTTTTTTTAATATGGCTATAAATATTCAACTAAATTTCCCCCGCCCCCTCCGTAAAATACATCTTAAATGACTGCAGACTTGCTGTGGCACTGTATTTCTCGCCAAGAATTATCTATAAGCAATACGTGGCAATTTCGTCACCAATTGAAAGTATTTTTGGCGAGAATCGGTGATATTCAGTGTATTTATGATTCCTATTTCTCGTATTTTCCTCGATCAAATATGGTCATCTTAATCATATTGAAACAACAACTTCATACACAGTAATCGCGCAGTATCTGCTTGCATCTCTAGTGAAAAGAAAGGGGTCTTCGAAAACCTCTACCTCGGTTACAACCGCAAATATTTCGCGAAATCTTTGATGTCGTTACAACCGAGTTTGACTGTATTTCAAGCAGTTTGAAATATTAAAAATCTCCTCGTGCGTCAATTATAAATAATAACTCCCTTGATAGACATCAATAAATATCGTTAAAGAAACTCAAGCAATTAATATAATTATATATTAATTGCAGTAATAATAAGTAGTAATAGTAGCAGTAATAATAAGTGGTAATAATAGCAGTAATAATAAGTAGTAATAATAGCAGTAATAATAGCAGTAATAATAAGTAGTAATAATAGCAGTAATAATAAGTAGTAATAATAGCAGTAATAATAAGTAGTAATAATAGCAGTAATTATAAGTAGTAATAATAAGTAGTAATAATAGTAGTAATAATAGCAGTAATAATAGTAAAGCAGTAATAATCTCAAATATTGGAATCTAATTAATGAAAATACATCAAACACACAAACACACACATCTCCAGTAATATGAATCATATACTTACGTTTTCGAGACTTTCGCATTCTCTCATATCACTCGGAGTTTCTTTGCCCCTCTCACAGTTGGATTCCTCCAGACTCAAGATCATGAAGTAATTGTAGTACTGTACTGCAGCTACCCCCTAAAAAATCACAAATTATTTTTATGAGAAACTTCATTTTCATATTGTGTCAGCAAATGATGTAACTATTTATTACTTCCGTATGTGCCTGGTAGTGGAATAAAATATCTGTCGCAAAACTGAATATTTGAAACGCCAAGCACAATTTTCATTTTCCTCTTCCTCAAAGGTAAGTAAACGTGGATGAATAATATTGTTACGCAAATTATGTTTTTGCGCAATTTGTCGAAGGCCCCTTAAGTTGGCGGGACCATGAGGAGGGGAAGGAGATCACGCGATTGGTCTGGAACATTCCGGAAGGCTTCCTCGGCCGGACGGTGGCGCCACCAAACGCCTGAACCATAGCAGAAATTTCTCGAAAATTGCATGTCTATAAAAACTGGAATACTCCTGTTTTGTAGCGTTTGTACCTGTTCCGTGGAATAAAGCTGTGATGTCATGCATTTTGTTTCATTCTCTGCTCATTTCAAGGACTTGTGAGAGAAATTATCTGGAACGATATGATATATATACGTCATTGCCTTCAAAATCGATAACCTTACAAACGAACTCAATGAATATTTTCAAGTTCGTGTCCGATGCGCTTTTGAGATGAAAATCTAAGCATAATTGTGTGATAGCGCTGTAAATAGAACAGATTATCTTGCAATGGAAATTATTACAATATGGCATCTTCATTTTAGTGTGATGTCGTTTATCAAGTATTAAGTGAGCAAGAAAACAAAATCATGATTTTTGATAAAAAAAGAAGGAAATAATTCACTTTATAAAATGAAAACATTGAAATAATGGACAAATTCAATTACTTAGGAAGTTGCATAATAAATGGTGGAAGAAGCAAGAAGAAGAATTCAGCTTGGTAAAGACTCCTTTTGGAAATGAAAGGAATTCTTAACCAGTCGAGTGGTTACGACGGCATTTGCCGTCGCTGCCAGACGTAATCGTGGTGCCTACGACGGCATTTGACGCACAAACTTTTAGATATGAAGAAATAATTTGTCATACATGTGCTGCCATCTGTACAGCCATTCTTCTACTTAATTATCTCATCGCTAGATGGAGTTGAACAATTAAATTTCAAGGTCTGAGATTATTATTACTATTATCTTTGTTATGTTTTGCAAAGCTGCATCCCATCCCCATCGCTTTTTTTTTTTTCGATTTCCGATTCCCTTGCGAAGATGCATCTGTTTTATTACTCGTATATCTTTTAGCAAAGGTTCTACTACTATGGTTCCACATAAATCCATCGACAGCATTTCTTTTAGTCACAGGACATTATGACACCCCACTTTTGGGGTGTCACATTACGTCGCGACACATTCGAGCTATAAAAAAAATATTCTATAAAAACAATATTTTAATATTTCAAACTTCCAAGAAAAAATGGAAAAAACGCGCGCATATCCAAAAAAAAGTGGGCACTGCGGGTAACGCTCGGAGAAATTAATTGGACAGTTGACTGGCTTTAGGAATCTAAACATGAAACTAAAAACGAGACTCCTGTTGTTGGCATCAGGAGAGGAAGAGCAAAAACTTTCTAATTCGGGTTTTGGGTACACGTGAACTGTATAGAAAGTTAATTTTTTTATTTTACAACTATCACTTATACAACTACTTGAAACATGAGTGGCACATCTGAGTACTACACGATATTCGGAAATTTTTTCAAATTGGAAGTATACCTCTAGGATCAACGGTTCAACCAGTAAAATGTCATACGCCCTGTTTGTTATACACCCTATATATTTGCCATACTGTTTAGTTTTGTTTCAAAACTATTACAAAACTATTTTAGCGCAATAGACCACAAGATGTTGAAATTTTTCTGTCTTTCGATCCAGAAGCAAGTTCTCACGCCAGAAAAACTGGGGATTTCAAGAAAACCTGAAAGGATTTGAGATTTATTGGAAGAACCTTCAAGGCAACCAAACTGGGAAAGAGATGTTTGACTTGGGTTGTTGTTAGGGCCGTAACGTATCTTGTAGTTACACCGGGGCAGACATTTTCTTGGTGTCCATTAAAAAAGGAAAAATTATGCAAAATAAGTATACATTTTTGTGAAGCCCCATACGGCTCGGGGCCCTGAGGCAGCGCCCTGGTTGCCCCAGCCTAGCTACGGCCCTATTTGTTAGGCCGATAGAAACTATGGGAAGAAAAAAACCAGATGTCTTTCCTTCTTGAATTGACCTCTTGCATACCGGGCACGTACGCTACCCATATAGAAACTATAAAGAAAGGAAGTTTGTGTTTCTGTTGTATATAGGTAGCTCTCTCAGTTGTCCGGTATGCAAGAGGACCTCTGGACTCAATTTCCGCAGGAGACAACCAACTTTTTTCTTCCTAAGGTTCGTAATCGGCACAACAAAACCATAACAATCTCGTTTTCAATGAATTGAATATATTCAGTACTTTTCCTTTGTGGATTTTACTTTTCCTTTCCATATCATGCAGTGTTACTAACCTAGGGTGACCATACGTCCCGTATTTCCCGGGACAGTCCCGGTATTTTCTCTTTTTTTGGCCGTCCCGACTTTTTGGCAAAAGTGTCCCGGTTTTTCCCGTATTTCACACGAAGCCTACTTCAATTTTTATTTTTTATTAAAGTCGAAGATTGAAATTATTTTTCAACTCAAATTATTTTATGATAGTTACAACTATATATGGGATATTAATCTCCCACATTTGCCTTGGTAAACGTTTTTTTTTTCCGTGGAATACATTTCAATCCACTGCAATTTGCAGTAATGCATCATTTCCCGCCATTGTGATTTTTCCGTAATTGCAACAATATTTAGCAACTTTGTTTGGTTTTGGTGTCGTTTTTGGCGATAATTGGCGATGTCCCGTATTTCCCCGTATTTGGAATCCCGATGTCCCGTATTTCTCTCGAGGAAATATGGTCAGCCTATACTAACCTCTTTTTTTTTCATGTTTACTGTTAATAAAGCTTATTTTTTTTACGAATCAAAAACGAATCTCCTTTGTTCAGACCGGTTAAGATTAGGATTTTTAGTATCTTGTGGCAACTTAAATGAGGGGGTATATGGGTATAATTATTCCAACTGAATTCCTGGAACACATAAGTCTTATTTTTTTTATTATTTTATACCACCCCTGGAGATGTTAAATAATATTCTCCTGTATAGTTTTTCGGATTGGAAACCACAGTGCCGAAATATATACTACTACTACTACTAAACCACACATGCACCTCGTCTGCATTCCTCTGCGAAATTTCTAAGGAATTGATACGGCATGGATTGATACATGTTGAAATGTGCGTGTACGTGTTGTGGACCTAACGTGGAGTGTGCAGTGCTTGTTGCGCGTAGTGCTGCCGTTTGATGATTGAATAAGTGTACCATTGTAGGCCTATTGCTCTATGTGGCGAAATTTTTTAAAGGGGGACATCGGCTCACATTCGCGCTTCGAAGCCGGGAACCACAGAGCCAAAATATATGCTTATCAGATATGATTCTAGGTTTTTGTTTTTGTATTTTTTTGACGGAACAGTAAGTCTGGTCACTATTTATAAACAATATTTACAATCTCCATAGATATCAGGCGCAAAAGAAATTCACGAAAAATAACCACGTGAAATTTTTCAGGTTTTGGGTAAGCTTTCCTGACTCGGAAGTACAACAGAAACGACAACGACATGACCACAGAAAAAGATAGCTATTAGGGAGTTCCACACCGAGGGGTTACCTCAGCAACTTCTCAGTAAGTGTAAATAAGGCAAAAAAAATCGAATGCTGCAGTTCAGAATTGGCAATAAACGGTACGTCCCGGTCTAATCTTGATTTCCCCGCTCAATTTCGTTTTTTCAGTCGTGCTGCAGTTTCCTGCGGGAATTCCTCGCCAGACTAATGGCTGAAAAGTTCTCCTAGCGTGGTCCATCAAACTGCTTAAGTTGGGGGGCAGAGCGGGGACCATGTTCAAGTCTGGTGATAGCGGTCTAATCCTGGTCTAATAACCAACCCCGCCACACATGGTTGGTTTGTTTTGTGTTTTTTGTTGTTGTTTTTTTTTGGTTTGGTCTAATTTAGCTTAGTTGCACAGAAAATGAACGTGGTGCGATAAAAATGATCAAGTAGTCAATGGATAAATGTTACGGCCGCTGTGGTGGTTGAGTGGTCATAGTGACGGACTCGAGTACCCGGGTTCGAGCCCCGCCGCCGCAGTGATGGTCGGCTGATGTTGGTTTTTATTGTGGTTCCCAGCTTCGAGGTTCGAATGCGAGCGTTAAAATCCGTTAAAAAGTCTCACCACAGAGACCATTAGGCCTATAACGGCACAAATATTGAATCAATAAACTTCATTCAAAATTTTAAATATAGATGCAGCGCTTAAAATTCACGCACAAAACTATATACGTACTCAGACTGTTAGGTACACACTCACACTTCCGGCAAAACGCATTCCTTAGTAAATTGCCCATGGTGATAGACCGGAGTTATGCTCGGTTTGAAGAAAGAAGAGATAAATGTGTTATGGCCTATATGGGAAAATAACAACTTCTTCGACCCCTATAATTTCTATAGTACATATACTGTAAATAACACTTGAAAAAAAGAAAAAGCAAATTTACGAGGTGGGAAAATTATTTGTAGCTCCCTTTTTTAGCATTATCAATTAATATATACGTCCAAAGAAGATTCTGCGAAGGATGCCACTTTTTTAAATTTAGCATTTCAAAAAAGAATAGTACAGTATCGTTACAGCCGTTTTACTCAACTTTCTTATTTGTGGTAAATTGAATTTTTCTCACGAGTGTGCTCAGTTCTGAGGTCGATATCTGAATATCAAGGGCATTTGTTTTTACAAAATGGTTAATAACTTCTTATTCATCGCTCTAACTAAAAAATAATAATAATAACAGGAAAATGACCTGCGTTTGAGCATAGTCCACGCTCTTCAGTACGTAATGGTTTTTCGTATTCAATGTCTTGTCGATTTCGTTCGCGGCGAACCTTCCCGCCAGCAACACTTGGTCATCGAGCATGTCCGAGTCCCTTACGTCATCGTCGACCGCGAGACCAGCCGAAGGACCAGTCGCGAATAATTCAAATAACAGGAAAAACAGGACACCGGTGACCACAGTTTTTTGGTGCATGGTGGTGACTTCGTGGATGGATTTGTAAAAAATGTTTGGTCCTCATCTCACCTATTGCGACTTGATCTCGTTATCTACTAAAAGGATTTCGCTCAGCTGAGCAAACCGATTTCTATCCGTTTTGTTGACACAGTTTTGTTTTCGCATGCATCCTAATACCCAACATTTTTATGATCAAATTGGATTACGTTGCTTTCTAAATTGGCTCTTGGATATTAGAAAATACGTCAGCCTAATAATAACTATACGTAACAGAAAATATGTCGATTCATGAGAATTTATTCCAGTGACCAATGTGAGCAAAATGCTAAATAATTATTAAGGCAATCGTGTAAGTTACAATGGCAATTACTTGATTAAACGTATAATGTAATGCTCGAGATTTTAAATCAACCTTTACAAGCAAGCTATTTTTCGTCTATAGGAATTTATATAGGAAAAACATGTAATTAAGTAAATATAGCTTCTCCACGGTGATAGAATAAGCTATAAATTTATCATTGGAGTAGCTGTAAAATTATCAAGCAGAGATTACTTGTTCATTACCTTGTTTTTTCAAGAAACTGTCGAATAACTATATTGATTGTATATCCATTCTTAAGAAAATGCGTTTTAGTATTAACTGCCACAATACAAGACTAAATTGCTTATTTGCCTCAAGTCATTCTATATTAATATTGGTAAATACTGTGCTGTAAACATATTTTCTAAATTTTATAATGAGCTTCCTCGGCATCTGGATATTTTTCATTCGTCTGCTACCTACTTTAGAAGGTTTTTGTTGTGACTGCGTTGTATATATCTTTGCATATAGTTTTGTGTTTTATGTAACTTTTGTTACTTTACTCTTGTATTTTGTTGCATTTTATCATTTATTCGTATTCTGTGGGGTTTTTTTTACTGCAATCTGTAATTGGGTTTCAAACTGTTGCTTTGTGTTAAAACAACGGGCCAGGAAGTTCAGGCACTGAAAATGGTTAGATATAGGCAGGCAAAAAGCACAGGAAAAAAATCCATTTATAATTACAGGGAGAAAGACAAAATAACTTAAAGCTAAAATATTAAGAGTCCGAAAACTGTCTAAAAAGAAGTTTCACTTATTACTACTACTCTTTCAATTATAGTAGAATTTGGATAATACCAAAATGACCAAATAATACCAATGATCAAAAAATTCCATTAATGCCAAAAAATTCCATTAATGCCAAAAAATAAGATGTCAACCACAGGATTAGATTGATTCCAGGGCCATCGTTATCAGTCGCGAAGCCCGTAGAGAAAATGATCGTGGGTCTTCTTTGCGTTACGAATAATTCTTGTTCATTAGAAATATCCATTACCAATTTTATAGCTGAAGCACAGCTACCTTTTTTTCCCAAAATTCGAGGCGTAAATGCGAGCCGATCTCCCAATAAAAAGTATCGCCGCAGAGAGCAACAGGCCTACAACGAAATAGTTATTCAATCATTAGTACTTCACTCATGGTTAGAAAAACTGATGGCAGATGGCAGCACTACACATAACAAGAATTACACTGAAACACACTTCACGTCAGGTTCACTATATGTACATGCACAGTCTAATTCGTTAGAAGTTCCGCAAAGGAGTATGGACGAGGTGCATGTGTGGTTTAGTAGTAATAGTAGCAACCTTGTTTTGTTGTTATAAAAAAAATAAAAACATTCTTTCCCACATAAGCGGGACTCCTTCACGCGTTGATGGGACCCGGTACGACTGCACCTTTCACACACCCTCGAAAGCGGCTCTGATCAGCTTAATCAAAATCAGTTATTACTAAATATAAATGTAAAATAACTTGCCATTGCAGTTTGCAATGCATTTATGGTGTAAAAAAAATGGGGTTCTGTCTGCTCCGACTCCGCCTTGTGTAAACCATGACAATAACTGATGACCTCTTGGAACCGTCATCGGTCAGCTATACATATGGAATGCAGTCAGATGCATGAGCAAGACATGTTATGTAACGCATGTGCAGAAACGAACTTCTAAATTTTCTCAAACATAGGCTGCGTTCATTTGAAACAAAACATTCATGTCTAACACCAACCGCTCGAATCAACGTTAATTCATGGCAACACGTTTCTTATCTCTCGGGCTCCTTTCTGATAATAATTAATACAAAGAGTTGAACAATTTTAAAAAGAGCAATTCCTTTGTTCTCAATGGCTCAAAATATCCACGTTCTACTGAATATTAGCTCTGAAATTTACGCATGAAATAAAAAAATGATGAAATAGGTAATTATGGCAGGAAAAATTGTAAAATGGGTTTTTTACAAAAAAGAGTTTAAAAATAGGCAAAAAAAAGACATTACTGGCATTTGGCCTAAACTTCCGGGCTGTAATTACAATCGAATCCCGCTATAACGAACGCCAAGAGACCGGGCAAATTACTTCGTCATAAAGAAATTTCGTTATAAAGAAATTCCAGGTTTTTGCATTGTTCTTATGTAAACTTATCTGAGAAATTAGGAAAGGGTTCGTTAAAACGAGATTTTTTTGATATAATAGTATTCATTGAAACGGGATTCGACTGCATTACTAAGAGTTGAATATTTTAGAAAGAGCAATTCTTTTAAAGTTCTCAATGTCCAAAATGTCCAAGTTCTGCAGAATATGGATTCCGAGACTCACGAATAAACTCGGAAAACAATTCAGATAAATAATTAAAATTGAAAAATTTATAATTTTTCTATTAATTTTTAAAATTACATTATTATAAAACAAGTTTACCAGAAACCACGTTTAACAGAAAAGGTTTTACTCAAGTTAGCTAGGTTCTAAAACAAGTTTAGGTTGTGCAAACAAAACATGGAAATAGCTGACTGCTTTTAAGCAGAACTATGGTCTCCACAAGACAGAACTGGCAATTTTGTCGGATGGGGGGGGGGGGGGGGGCAAGAAATATTGATTTCATAGAAAAAACAAAAATTTACATTGTAAATTTACTCAAACTCCTATTTTGTGAGTTAAAAGAAGGGGCTCGCTCCTGGATGGAGTGGTGTGATTAATACGAAAGGAAGATTGAAAGAGGGCCAAAAATAAAATAAAAAATTTCAAGAAACACTGGGGTCCAGGCCCATAACTAGGCTGGAGCAACAGGGGCACTGCTCCAAAGCCCTGAGCTGAATGGGTCGGGGGGGGGGGGGAATAGCAAAAAACTTACTCTTATTTTGGATAATAATAATAACTTTTTCAGTGGGGGAAGTCTGCCCCAGGGCAACGCCATCTATAGCTAGATGTAGTTATAGGAGGTGTTGCCCAGGGTCCCAAGAAGGCACGCTACATCCCTGCAGGTGTCACATGAAATATTTGCCTATACTGCTTTTCATGAATTTAAGTAAATAAACTAATAGCTGACAAAAAACACTTTATCGCCTTATATTTATATTATCTTGAGATAATATGGTGTTTTTGTTAAAAGGTTTAAAAACCGTCCAAAAAACCGCTTGATGATTTCTTCATTCGCCATTCACTTTTTTTGCTTTCAGAAACTTCTTCGCGCCTGTAAACACTTCTTTGAATAGTTGTGAAATAACCCAGCATATGTCTCTGACAAAGATGAAAACAAGAAACGCGAATGGCCGCAATAACCCCTGTGAGAAAAACACACTACTACTACATATAAACATTGCATATTTATTTTCCTCTTTTTTCTTCTTTTGGAATGTTTTTCCGATGATTTCCGAATACTGAAATGATAGTTTTCTGAATTTGACCTGATTTTGAATGTATTATAATCACTTGTATGGCTGACTACATATGATTTGCGGACTCTTCTACTTCAAGAGGTCACGTTTGTTCATTTTTTATATACGACGTTTACATATAGGTCCTTAGTCCATTGTCCTTACTCCCAGAACTTACTTAGCCTCAGCTACTTCACCTAGCATTTAATGATTCTATACGTATTATCTGTTTTCTTTGAACTGATTATGGATTCCACATAATTCGGTAAATTTTAATAGATCCAATTCGTGTTTTTTAATCTCATACATTTAGGTTTTTGATGTCTACAGTGTTATTTCGACGTTTCATAATATCATATGATGATGAAATCATGATGTAATCACAAATCGATGCATCGGTTTGTAATGAAGGTAATGTAGAGAAAAAATACCTCATTTGGCAATGATATAGTATGCATGTGCATAAATTAAAATATCACCAACTTTAAAAATTAGCAAAAATTGGCAAAAAAGCCTTTCCTTTTTTTCTTTCTTTTTTCAAGTGGTCGTGGCCAATAGACTTCAGTATAATGTCCTCATATATATTGGATTTCAATATATTGTATATTAGACCTCAGTATAACGTCCATCATTTTTAACATTTATTTAAGTGGCTTGTAATGTTAATTGCCAAAGGTCCCTGCAGCATAATTAGCAAATTTGGCATACTCGTTATAACGTCATTTCAATTATGATATTTTTATCATCCGAGAAAAAACTTCGACTTTCATAAATTCAACACGTTAATCAGTAAAAATGAAAAAAAAAATTGCTTGTCTAACCGTGTTAAAAATTTCATTGAAATCATTTTTATTCGGTTCCCAGCGTTATACCGACGTCTGAAGAAAAAAAAGATGAATCGAAATGTTTAGTTAAGTAAAGAAAACGAATTGAATCGCGAAAAGATTGAAACTGTCCCTTTATTCTAAACATGTAATGCATCACGAAATTGATTATGGTGAATAAATTTCAAATCTTTCGTGGATTACAGTTTCTTCTTCAAACTACATTTGTTTAGATCTCACTGCGACTGGTCAGAATGCAGGCGTGTCTTGACAAACGGTGGTTACCCTTCAAGTCCTTGAAGATGACAACTTCGCATTTGCGGTAAGTGCTCTGTGGATGAAACAAATGTAACAAAAAATGAATTACTCTCATTTATATCGGAATCGATGTTTATCCAATGACAAATAATTGAATAAATTGCCCAATCTTTTTGAAATGTCGTTACATTATAATGCAAAATATCTCGAACGTTCAAAACTTGTTTGATTCATACTCTATTTTATCTCAGACCAAGACTATCATCATTTAAAAAAAAGAGCTTTCACATTTGGTAAAGAACAAAATAAATAATTATCTATTCATACCCATATATTCATTCTGTTGATTGAGTGTGTAATTCTTAAACTATCTGATTCGTATATTGTTTGACAAATTTTTTGAATTGATATTTGAAATTGATTAATCGGTTAGTTATTAACTGCTTGATTTTCGGTCCATTGAATTAGAAAATAATAATAATAATTCGTGTAATATACTCACGACGTTGTCTTGGTATTCACACTCCTCAATCTTCTCGTAATCAACTTCGGCTTTCTTGCAGGTAGTGAGGCCTACGATAACGTTCAATTTGTAGTTGGTACCAGCAACAACCTGGAACGTACAAAAAGGGGAGAAAATAAAAAAGTTACGTTACAGAAAATTAGTATGAAAATATGAAAATTAAACAAAATCATTCCAAAGTTTTGAAATTTTTTGTAAATCTGTGGAAAAATGATCTATTCACAAAGTTGAAAAAGTTATTAAACATTCTCATCTGTGGAATTTCTAACGAACCTGTAACATGCCGGAACGTGTTGTGTGTAGAGTCGAATCCCGTTTTAACGAATACCGTTATAGAGAAAATCTTGTTTTAACTAACACTTTTCTAACACCCCAGATACGTTTACATCGGAACAATGCAAAAACCTGAAATTCCTTCGTTATAACGAAGTCATTTCTCTGATCTTCTGGAGTTCGTTATAACGGGATTCGACTGTATATATACATTTTATGTATTTATGATTTTACAGCAGTGTTTCTCAAACAGTGCGTTATGGCTTCTAGGGCCGTTGCCAATTTTTGTCAGAGGCGTCGCGACGAACTGAAATATTGTGTGTGTTGCGTATATAAATTATTAATTAATATTGTGTAAATCATTTATGCTTCGAAGAGGTTCTTTATGAATGCACAATATCTACTAAGCTATTCTGAGGAGTCGCAATGAACCATGAATAGGACAAGAGAGCCACGAGTGACAAAGTTTGAGCAACACTGTGTTAGAATTGTGCTTGTTTCATGTTATACAGGTGCGTCTCCCATATTTTGAAGAGAAAATGGCAAATGCACGAATTTTTGTAATGTGTGAATAGCGTGCTCAGGTCTGCCTACCCTCTGCAGGAGACAGAACTATTCTTTTCTCTACTATATCAGTCCGCAATAATGAACATCTATGTACTATTTCGCAGATTGAATATTATCACATGACTATATTTTTATTCCAAAAACCAACGCAAAGGCTATCGGCACCGGTGTCCAGAAACGTATGCAAGATCGACTAGTGGAATGAAGGGACACACCGGTTTGTGGGGAAAGCAGCCACAATGAATTTCTTCCTGACAATTTCCAGTTACTAACCTTAAAAAAAAGCTTTCTAAATAACCAGAGAATGATTAAGATAGCGTATAAAGGTATTTTCTTCGATATTTTAATTATTTAACAAAAATATTCAAAAAATAAATTTTAATTTTGATCGTCTTGGAAAAGGGGCATGAGCCTCTCACTGCGTACACCTTCAGGTGTCAAAGACTGAACGTGGTCATTAGAACGAAAAAGAACATCAGACTAACAAAGAACATAAATCTTGTTAAATTCGATCATCCCTCAAAAAAATCCGATGTTGATCTTTGGCCGGGTTTATATTTATAAAAAGTTTGATAAAAAGTTCTTTTATAAAACTTGAAAAGTATAACCACCTGCATCGGTTTCATTCGAGCGAATGTGGTCAATAGGCTTATTGATTGGGGGGGGGGGGGGGGGGGGGTTCAAGATTTGTAAAAGATCTTTTATCAAACCTTTATAGTGTAATCCCGCCTGACGGAAATAATCAAATTATTGTTTATAACAGAAACTTCGAATGCGTGGGAAATATTTTAGGATAAACAAAACGATTAGAGTTAGAATGACAGACTGTGTTACTGATGCCTTACACAAAGCCTTAGCTGATGAACATTTAAATCACGTCAGATTTCTATCCAACTGATTATTAAAAAAAACTGTTATCCTCTTACCTGAGATTGGGCTTTCCTCAGCTTGGTCAGCTTGGCATGGTAGGGTGTCTTGAACTGAAGTCCGAGGGCTTGAGCTGCAAACTTGGCGGCAAAAGCCACGTCCTCATCCTCGATGTCCCTGTCGACGTAGCCTCCAGGAAGCTGGCTAGCGACAATAGTCGCGCAGAACAGCACGGTGAACAGAACTGCAAACTTCAACATTTTTCTATTCGCAGGTTTCACTTACGTTATCAACAAGTAAGAGAGCGTATAATCAGCAGCATCCTTTATATGCCAGCAAATGGGGGAATGGGTTGAGCTTTGGATTGATTTTTCCAACATCTGTCGGATTCCCGAGAGATTTTGTTTGTGAAGTACAGGGAGATAAAACCAGAATATCGATTATAGTTTTTTTTTACTTATTTATTAAATCAAACGTATCTTATTTATTCAGAAT
Source organism: Pholcus phalangioides (assembly GCF_987345545.1). NCBI lineage: Eukaryota > Metazoa > Arthropoda > Arachnida > Araneae > Pholcidae > Pholcus > Pholcus phalangioides. The sequence continues at coordinate 21,040,964 of NW_028301602.1, forward strand.
GGATAAGCTCTAAATCGGCATATTTGAATTAAATCTTCCATAAATAAAAAACTTATCTAATCATTTTTGCTAACCTAGAGAACATAGAAAATACCCGAATCTATAGGTCTGGTTGATCTAATTGAATATGAATTATATCACAAAGTACTGACGATACCCTACATGCGGATAAGTCGACATTTATTATATCCATGCACAATATTGAATCAATGGGGAAAAACCTCTCTCAGACCGACCAAAACCCCCACAAGTGCCGCAACTAGGGTATAGCAGACGAGTCTGCTACCTCCGATACAGCGGAAACAAGGATTTGGCGATGACGCAGTATGCATTTGCATGAATTAACCTTTAACAAAAAAACACCTGGAAAAATATTTTACCTCTCCCCGTCGACAAAATCTATCTTTTTTTTTTTCAGAGTCGTGGCCAATATAAGAGCAAATGTATATTTTACAGTATCTGGATAGATAATTTGAATACAGCATGACCTCGATATAACGTCAATCACTTTTAACGTCATATAATGTTTGTTTTCAAAAGTCCCAGCAGCATTTTTAGAAAATTTGACATTCGTTATCGAGTCACTTCACCGATGAAGTCTTTTTATTCGGTGGCCAGGGACGACGTTTAACCGAGGTCTGACTGCAAAAGGAATCGAAAGGTTCAATTACCGACACAAAACGGGTTTAATCGAAAAGATTGAAACGATTTCTTTATTCTAAACATGTAATGCATCACGAAATGGATTATGATGAATAAATTTCAAATCTTTCGTGGATTGCAGTTTCTTCTTCTTCGAACTACATTTGTTTAGATCTCACTGCGACTGGCAAGAATGCAGGCGTGTCTTGACAAACGGTGGTTACCCTTCAAGTCCCTGAAGATGACAACTTCGCATTTGCGGTAAGTGCTCTGTGGATGAAACAAATTTTACGAAAAAGTAAGTATTCTCTTTTATATTGAAATAGTTACTTATCAAAAAAAATATAATTAATAAAAGAAAAATTTTTTCCGATCTTTTCGTAATATCATTGCATTATTTTGCAATATTTAAAGAAAGACAATTGTCTTTTCTCGAAGCTTAAAATTTCCGATTTCTACTTTATCTCAAACCGGAATGCGTATTATCGGAAAGAAACATTCACAATTTAAAAAAACAATTCACCTTGATTCCTATATAATCATTCAACTGATCGAATGTGTAATTCTTGAATAAACTAATCCGATATTGTCAAAATAATTTTTTGAAATATCAAATTTACAGTTGAAATGAATGTCAGTTACTAATCTTGGATTTCCGGTTCATTGAAACGGTTTATATATTTCTAATTTATAATATATATAATAGCAACGCCAGAATACTCACGACGTTGTCTTGGTATTCACACTCCTCAATCTTTTCGTAATCAACTTCGGCTTTCTTACAGGTAGTGAGGCCTACGATAACGTTCAATTTGTAGTTGACGCCAGCAACAACCTAGAATGTACAGAAAAAAAACCACGGAAAACTCACATTAAAGAAACCCACTATTAAAGAAGTATATTCATTGTATTTAATTATTATGAGATAATCTAATAATTGTCTATAACAGAAAGTCTCGAGTTTCGTGGGAATTATTTGAGAATTAAAAAAAAAACGGATGAAATCAATGGTTACTGCCTTTCACAGATCCTTAGTTACCGATTAACTGAATTACGTCAGATTTCCATATAACCGAAGCACGAAAAAGAACTGAGGATCTGCTTACCTGAGATTGGGCTTTCCTCAGCTTGGTCAGCTTGGCATGATAGGGTGTCTTGAACTGAACTCCGAGGGCTTGAGCTGCAAACTTGGCGGCAAAAGCTACGTCCTCATCCTCTATGTCCCTGTCGATGTAGCCTCCAACTAAACTGCTAGCGACAAGAGTCGCGCAGAAGAGCACGGTGCACAAAACTACAAACTTGAACATTTTTCTTTTCGCAGGTTTCACTTACCTTATTGACAAGTAAAGGTGCACCATCAGAAGAATCTTTTATTTATACGACCGAACCTGGGGAATAGGTTGAGCTTTGGATTCATTTGTTCAACATCTGTCAGATTCCCGAGAGATTTTGTTGGTGAAGAACAGGGAGATAAAACCATAGAGTAGAGATTATATATGCTCTCTTTTTTCTTAATTACTTGGTACCTCACGTGTATCATATTTAAAATGAATAAGCTCTGAAACGGGCTAATATATATTGAATGAAGTCTTGCATAAATTAAAAATTGTTACCTAAAGATTTTCGCTAACCTAGAGGACATCGAATGCCTAAATCTAGATGATCTATTTGAATATTTGAATATGAATCATATCACAAAGCATATCAGTTCCATCGAAAATAGTTTAAATCGGGAACAAAGAAATAGGTACCTTACTGAAGAAAACCCTTTCTACCCGCTAAAAAATAAAATTATTTCCACTAAAAGATACGTTCATTAATCTGTACCTGCCGTCATCAACGTGTTATCAAGCCATTAATAAACAATATTTTTCTGTGTTCATTTTGCATCACCCAATTAATGTATTAAAGGATAATGTATTAAAATTGACAGATATGTGCTGTTGACAAACTTTGAGGCGCAAATGCGAGCCGATCTCCCCATTAAAAAGTCTCGCCACAGAGAGCAACAGTCCTACAAACAGTACAAATATTCAGTCACTACACATCACACACATCACTTCTGAGATATAGATGGCAGCACTGAAAAATCATACACAACACTAGATACGCACTCAGACTATTAGGTACACACACTTACACTTCCGGCACAACTCACTAGGTAGTAAATTGCCTATGGCGATAGACCTGAGTTGTGCTCGGTTTCAAAAAAAAAAAAAGATATATTATGTGGACCACTGCTGATTGAGTCCCTTGACTACGGAATCGCCGTAGTACTGGAAGGCCTGAATATATTACAATGTCTGCGGGTATCCTAAAGATTCTGGAATGTTCAGCGTAAGTGTTGTGTTGTAGGCAGTTTAATCTTCTCACAAAATTTCGCTGGCTAATACTGAGACATCCATCCTACAGCGTGTCCGGTAAATTCATTGAATGGAAAATTTACTTATAAGCATTCGTCGAAAAAAAACCGAGTGATTAATAGGTGTCTATCCAGGGCTATCCCATGTCAGGGATGGAGAATTAGTAAGAGTAAAGGGTGTACGGTTAATATATGTCCCGTATGTTACGGACAGAAGCATTATTTTCCATTATATTTGTGGGTCTTGGTAGGCGCGATCGCCCCCATCACTCTCCTTTGGATCAGCGTGAGCTGTGGTCAATAAAGTGAACAATAGGTGAACAAATATACATTCTACGGTATCTAGATTGGAAATTTGAATACAGTGACCTAGGTTTAACGTATTTTACTTTTGACGTCAACCCGCTTATAATGTTAGTTTTCAAAGGCCCCTGCAACATCATCAGAAGATTTGACTTATTCGTTATCGAGTCACTTCAACAATGAAGTCATTTCTACTCAGCACTGGGGACGTTACTATGCCGAGGTCTGACTATAAGAAATCGAAAGGTTCAGTTATAGAAACAAAACTAGTTAAATCGAAAAGATTGAAACTGTCCCTTCATTCTAAACATGTAATGTAAAACGAAATACAGTGTGTGATGAATGTTTCCAAATCTTTCGTAGAGGGTCCCAAAGCACTGCGCACAGAACTAAAAAACTGAAAATTTTTCTCTTTTCGCAGGTTTCACTTACTTTATCGACAAAGTAAAGAGCACATGATCAGTAGCATCTTTTATATACGAGCAAACCTGGAATGGGTTGAGTTTTAGATTGATTTTTGGCAGAGAAAAATATTCTACGTGAAAGTTATGGTTATTCTCAGGCTATTTTCCTGAATTCGGCTCGTTTACCTGATGATACGATAATTTTTTAAGTTAATGAAACCGCGTATTTTACAAAAGTATGTACAGTCGTCGTCGTCCCCCGTATTCGCGGGGCTTACGTTACGGGGAACCGCGAATAACCGAAACCATAGGTTTTTTTTATATATATTATTTATTGAACATTATGAGAAAGAGCAGGGTGACACAGAGGTAGAAGGGAATGTAAAAGAGAGCGCCGCAATTGTTTGCAATGTTTTCTGAAAGAACATTGTGATTTCAGTTTGCCTTTTCTTCTTCATATCATCAAGTATTTAGACCATTGTCAAATCTATTCCGCTTCAACATGCCAACTTCTTCTTACTTGTCCCGCAAGTCTTTTCCACACTTCTTTTGAAATCCCAGGCTGCGGTCTCCGGCCCTTAGGGACCGTTCAAGTATTACGTCATCATCGGAAAGGAGTTTCCGATTTGCTGACTTTTGATGAAAAGGGGGGGGGGTGGTTTGGATAATGCTTACGTCATCAACCACTCTTTATGAAAATATGAGTTGGATTCAGAGGGGCAGAACAGGTGAATGACGATTGCCGAGTTTTGACAAAAACAATTTTCCAATAAAGGAAAAAAAAACCGCGAATACGGAATCCACGAATACGGGGGGGGGGGGGATGACTGTGCAGTAAAACCTCTCAATAACGGGCCAAAAATTTTGCCCGCTAACGGGGAGGTACAATATACAATAGAACATCGTTTATACGACTTTCACATTTATACGACGTTTGTCTTCGGTCGCAATTGGTTCTTATACATTAAAATGTATATGTTACTGTGACAGAAACACCAGACACACCTCCACAATGTTACTGTGACAACACCAGGGTGGTTATGCATAATCACCAATCGTCTCGCTATAAACAATTTTTGATTAAATTTCACTGCATTTATCACTTTTACTGGCGGTTATGCTTAGTTCCCAAATAAAAATGGAAAGTTTGATAAATATGGAAAAATTTATAACCTTTCTTCTCTTCATTAAACCAATTAATTATTAATACCGTGCATAATACATGCACCTACAGATATATATTTTGGGATAAAAATTAAATTAAAATAAGGGTGAAGAAGGTTATAAACATTCTTAACATCATTATCAGTCTTGTAATGTCGGATTTCTTCACGCGCTATCAACAAACAAAACTATAATTATCGTTCGAATTCACCAACCTGGACCACAGTCCTGTTCAGTTAATTAAGTAATTAATTTCAGTGCCGTCTTAACGCATGGGCCCACCCGGGCACGACCCGGGGACCTCGAGAGAAGAGGGGCCTCAGAAAAACGAGTAGTTGAATTTTTTGAGAATTTTTCAGGTAGGACGTCATGAAAATCATTTGGCCCGGGGGCTCATGATGCTTTTAAGACGGCCCTGATTAATTGATGATTTATCTTATTTACCAACACGAGCTTGGGATTAAATAAGCTAAGTTGAATATAATAAATTATCGGTTTACAACTAAAAATTGATAGAGTTAGGAAGAAAAAAAATTAGAGTTTGCCTGGTTTTAGTATGCCCGCTATTGAGTGTCCGCTGACGAGGAGTGATATACATTAAAGCCCTGTCCCACGGGACCGCTGATAAGAAAAGTGTTCGTTAAAGGACTCCGTCACTTTGACCACTTGGCCACCACAACAGCAACAGGGTGTCTCTGCTGCCATCAATACAATAAAAAAGCAACCATTTGAGCCACCTCTCCGGAAGTAATATGGTAGTAAATTGCCTCTTTGACGATACACCAGGACTGTGTGCGACTAGTGAGCAAATAAGTATGACTTGTATCAAAATACCTACACCTCTTATTATAATAAGAGTGGATATTTAGATTTGTCAGAATTTTAGCCATCAGCTTTAGTGTGCTCTAACACATTTACGATCAGAGACGAAATATTGTATCCTAACGCCTGTGGAATAAATTTAATTCATCTGATTGTTTCTTTTAATAATGTGTTTTTATATTCAATGTCATGTATTTTATATTTTATATGCATAATAAAGCACCCGACATCGCCCAGCCCCTCATCCGGGCAATGGCTAAAATTGACAATGGTCGATAGAGCCTGGGCGGTGCACGGAATGAAATGAAATGAAATGATTGTTTCTTTAACCTTTTATTACCTCATGGCGAAGGTTTATTGTAACATATGAAACAAAGTTGTGTGTGTGTCCCCACCCCGTTCTCTCACCACCATCGTGATATCTTAACTGGATAACGATCAACTAAAATAATGATATGTGGTGGTTCTGCTCAGCTTCCCCTCCTCCTTCCCCACGACATTTTCCCACACACACGCATATAATGCATCTTTCTTTAGAAAGAGAGCACGTAAAAAAAAACACAAAACAAGCTTGTGGGTGAGGGTTAAAAAGCAAGGCACTGAACTAATACTCTCTTTTACAATCATCTCTGCACCGTTTCTCCCCACCCTTCTTTTTCTTCTTCTTCTTAACGTGAAAAAAGGTTACTGCATTCATCGCCTACACATCTAACACAGATCATTCAAATTTACCACCAGCAGCTTGTACGCGAAGGGATTAAATTGGAAAAAAAAAAGTTAAAAAGCAACTTGCGCACGGAATTTCTGCTGTTTCGATGTTTTTAGTTCAACCAAATTTCGAGTGTTTTACTTTCTCCCCAGCATGGCCCAATCCGCTTGGGTAAAGGGCTAATATCTCGGAAGGGACAGGGCAAGAGTCTTGTCTGGTCTCACAGGTGTTTATTTCAACTTTACCTTTTAGCTTTTTCTATCATGTTATGAAGAGTGGTGCACCATTTTCACCAACACTTGAGTGTATGTAGTATTCATAACTAGATGTCACTGCTGTATCAGTGCTATTACACAATTTCTGTTGTAATTTTTCAAGTCGTCTAGAAGACGATATGTTAAGGTCGTCCATATTTACTCCCTCACATAGGTTTAGATTTCGCCGATTTGTATACAGTGTGTTTGTCTTTGTAGTATGTTTGTGTAGATTCTCTCGAGACCGAATTAATTTCTAGGCAGGTCATCCTTGTCTCGATGATGAAGACGGAAGAAGGAGAAATTCCCAGAGGGATGAGCGCGGTGCTCACGTCAGAGCTGAGCAAAGCGCAGCTGATGTACATGAAGAGGATGGAGAAGGAGAATTTCGAGAGGGCGATGCGCCTCAAGAAAATCAAGCAGAGAAATCTACTCACCGGACTCTGCTTGGCTGGATCCGTTTTCGGAGTCTGTATCCTTTGCAGGGGGTCTCTCACAATTTGAGTTTTTAACATTAACTACAAAGCCTAGGTGTAATAGGAGACGGCTCGGAAGCCTATTTTTGGGCCCAATTAAATTGATTTCCGGTTAGATTTCCACCGGATTTCACGCCAACAGGGCGAATGCTACATTACAAGTTTAGCGACTTTTCATACTACTCATAATTCCTCAAGAATTACAGTTACGACAACCCTAATAGGACACAGAATAATGATATTAACTACATTGCCTAATAGTTTTTTTATGATGGCACTTTCCGAAGCAAATTATGGTTGTTAGTTATATATGGTTGTTATTATATTCACTCAATGTAAATGGTTTAAAATAATTTATTGGGGTGATAAAATCAAATTAAAGCCGATATCAGTGATTGAACGTGTTGTAACCTGGAATTCTGCAAACGGGTGCCATGTTTGCTGATGTCTTAACGCCCCTGTAAAGAGGCAACCCGTTTCTTGGTTATTGGTTGATAATGAAAACATTTTTGTGACTGTAAGCCGATCCATTTATTACATGAGAATATGCAGTACCCTCCATGTTGGTCGAGTGGTCATAGTGGAATACTCGCATCGTGAAGATCGTCGCCACAGTGGTGGTCATCTGAAGTTGGTTTTCTGTGGTTCCCAACTTCAAGGCGCGAATGTGTGCCAATCTCTCCTTTAAAAAGTTGCTCGTTTCACTTCTGAAATATAGATGGCAGCACTGAAAAATCAAAGAACACTACATACACACTCAGACTGTTAGGTATTGTGCTCTCTGCTTCAAAGAAAGAAATAATTCCCTCCCCCCGTAAATTATTATATTGTCATGTAATACAGTAAAACTTTGATTAACCTTCACCATCTGGACCAGAGCTGTTGATGGATAACCGAATAGACGGGTAACAGAAATCTCTTAATACATATGTACAGCAAAGTGATTTCACTGCGGGCTTGGGACAAAAATGGGAAATAAAATCCTTTAAAAGTGAATAATACATACATATTGTATTTAATTTTACAAAATGATCAACATAAACTTCAATAAAAGAGAAGTAATACTATAAACCTTCAAATTTCTAGTTAAAACCTAGCACTACACATTTCCGCTTTTCAGCCATTTTAAAACAATTTTACAGAACAATAAAATCAAAGATATTAAGCCTTACTTTTTTAGGCCTACATATAAGCGGTGAAATCGAAACACAGCTTAAAAGTACAGAATAGTAGGTAGCACTATTGCATTGTTATGCCTAAAAAGTTAATCAGGGCACTATAAAACGAAACATTAATTCGAAGACACGGGCTACTCTATCACGACTGAGATCAGTATGTAACACAATAGAGACTGGTTAGTGATGGGCTTATTTCGCGGCTAAATCAAGCTCAACTCCTATGCCATCGACGATTACTCACTTCCGCCATCATACAGTACAGTCACTTCCAGCTTTATACAGTAGGGTGTAAAAGTTATTCGCAGAGAGTTTTAAAGCAGTCGGTTAGTTTATGTTGATACACATTTTTTTTAGATGATGACAAATAACAGAAACTGACGGTTAATTGAAGTTTTACTGTAAATGCAGCGGCTTACAGCAATGCAAATTTTATATTTCGTTTACAAGTGAATCTATTTTCATTATGAACCAATAACCAAGAAATACATCGGCTCCCTACAAGGGCTAGCCCTGTATAAATGTATGCTCCTGTCTCGCCACATTTGTAGTTTGGGAACAACCCCCTATCCCAGTGTATCTCGTGAGTAATGGTAAAATATTGAATATTTAATTAATTTAATTTCAATTCATTCAATTTTAATTAATATTTCATTTCATTTTAAAATTAGAAACACGACTTTTAATTCTTTTCAGTGGCGTCACATGAAGCTATTCTGATAAAGCTACTATGTATATATAGCCAAGTACCGCACGTTGGCAACGGAGAAACTGCGCAAATCTGCATGCAACCCTGATTACGGAAATCTAACCTGTATTCTTTGGAGTGATTTCTCACAATTAAGCGGTGAAATCGAAACACAGCTTAAAAATACAAAATAGTAGCACTATTGCATTGTTATGCCTAAAAAGTCAATCAGGGCACTAAAAAATGAAACATTAGGACACAGGCTACTCTGTCACGACTGAGATTAGTATGTAACACAATAGCGACTAAATCTAACCTGTATTCTTTGGAGTGATTTCTCACAATTTGAGTTTTATTTTTAGGGCTCAATAAAATTGATTTTGTTTAGTCATGTGATGGCCGAATAATAATTTCCTTTGGTACAAAAGTATGCATTTCAAGCCACAGAATAATGGTTATCCATTTTACAGGTGAATTTTTTGTTCCGCCGGTGAAACAGCGAACTTCCAGAGGAAGTAATAATAGCCGACGGGAAAAAACACACAAAGATGAAAACCTAGCAGAGTTAGCACCACCACCTGCACAGAGATGGTTGTATTGAGCGTTCTAGAAGAAACAGCAACTTGAGCAATGTGCACCTTCCGGTAAGGAAGTCGCCAGGGAATCTGGATTATACTATAGCTGCTCCCTGGGTTCGATTTGCAGCAGAAAGAACAACACTTTTTTTTTGGGGGGGGGGGCCGAGTAGCAAGATGGTCGTCTGCTACTGTGAAAGTTTCTGTGAAGTCCCAGGTTTGATTCTAGGGTAAGAATGTAGATAAGATATTTTCCCTAACTTGCTTGAAGTGACCACAGATGGTGCCTTCATTTCCAAACCAACTCGTTAATTGCAGTAGGTTAAATTGTGTACAGCGGTATGATCGGAGTTAGTGTGGGGTGAAATAGTAGTAGTAGTAGTACAATGTTGATTCTTACATAACATGAAAACTCAAGCATTCATCATCTTCACTTCAATATATGAGAGACATGTGGCAGTACCAGCAAGAACATGAAACAAGCAGAACTCTGAAATGCAATAGGGGCCACACAGAACATGCATGTACGGTTAAGTAATAGCGATACGATGAGTCACTGTGTGGTAATAGTGATCTACTCGTATCGCAAGGACCCAGGTTTGAACCCTGCAGCGGTACTGTTCGGCTTACGTTGGTTATCTGTGATTCCCAGCTTCAAGGTGCGAATGCGAGATGATCTCCCTATTAAAAAGTCTCGCCACAGAGAGCAACAGGCCTACGACGATACAAATATTCAATCACTATTCTTCACTAATAATTTCAAAAATAGGTGGCAGCACTAGATACTTGATTGTTAAGTATGCATTCACAGTTCTGGCACAACTGATTCTGTAGTAAATTTCTCGTGGGGCGATAGACCATACTTGTTCTTTATTTGACATAATTTCATTTATTACAGTCAGACCTCTGTATTACATCACCCCTGAGGAGTCATACATATTTATGCACGGTGTGACTTAGTAACGAGTAATCACAATTCACTAATTATGCCATAGGACCTATGAAAAATAAGCGACTTTATGGGTATGACTATCTTGAAGTTGATTAAATGTTACAACTACAGTAAGATCTTACTGTACCTTTCTAATATATGCAGCACATTTTTATGGCGTGTCCAGTTCAAATATCCTTATTTTTTGCCTCCCATGGCACCTAAAAGAGTGGGGCTGACATGGCTCCCTGTGGCCCGGAACAAATACTGTCATTTTTGATTTTCCATGTCATAAATTCACTGTAGAAGGACCTGAGAAAACTTCAGCTGGGGGGGGGGGGGGGGGGGACATAGCATGGATATGACATAAATGCATATGTGCATATGCATTTGCATATTTTGGCCGTTTTTAGCATTAATGCATATAAATGCATAAAATCAAAGAACTTTTAGTATAAGTGCATATTTTTGAAGGTTTATTTAAGCTCACTCAATTTTTTTTTTAAATAATTTTTCAAACAAATATTGTTAATAATATTTTCATAACATCAGTTTTTTTTCCGCGGGTGAAATTTGGTGAATTAATACACATTTATAAAGTATTTTGCGAATATTAACCGTTTTATTGTGAAGCTATTTCTAGAGATATGTCGAAGTGTTAAATAGTTTTTAGAAATAGTGTCAAAATTCTTTTGTTACTGCTATTTTCGTTATTGAGCAGCTGCAACAAACTGAAAATAAAAAAATGTCTGAATAAAAATATGTAGATATTTTCATATGCGGTATATGTGTGTGTGTGCATACATATGAGGGTATATTTTTTTTGTAAATGAAATTCATATGCACTAAGAAATAGAAAAGATGCATTTTAAAAACACATCTGCTTTTTTTTTGCATGGTGATTTTTTAATGCATATTTTCTCATTTTTTATACATATTTCTAGATTTATAATGCAACTTCTCAAGATTTATAATGCATATTCTGAGGTGTTTAATGCACATTTTGGGATTTTCAGAGCATTTTTTTCGGCCTTTTAAGTGCACATTTTGTATTTTAGGTGCATATTTTTGTATTTTTAAGTGCACATTTTGCATTTTAGGTGCGTATTTTTGCATTTTTAAGTGTATCTTTGCATATATTTAGAGCATATTTTGCCACTTTTTCAGTGCATATAATCCGGGCTCTAGTTATTATGTATTATTTCTTGACTATCACCATCAGATTTTTACTCCATTTTCAGAGTGAAACAAGAGACTTTCTTGGATGAGTTCGAGGAGAAAAAATGATATTGTAGATAGAGAGAAATTAATATGGCTGAAGCATTATGTGTTAGTGTAGTTTTCATTGTTTTGGCTGCCGGACTGCAAATAATAAATTCATCTTTCATGAAATATTTTTGTATGTACCATTTTGTCTTTTTATTTATCACCACTATCAGTAACATCAATCAACTTTTAGGTTTATCGAAGAATAACTCTTGGCTTTTTATGGGAGAACCATAGCTTCAAAAGCAAAAACGCGCGTATATCATCCCCTCCCATGTATGGGAAATGATATGTATGAAATTAATCATTTATTTCGTTGTTTCAGTCTGTAATTCAACTTCGAGGTGCGAATGCGAGCCAATCTCCCCATAAAAAGAAATCGCCACAGCGAGAAACAGGCTACATCTTCAATCAGTACGCTTCACTCATAGTTCAAAAAATAGATGGCAGCACTATAACAAGCATTACACAGAAACAAACTTCACATGAGTTTCACAACACGGACACGGGTGTACCAATTCGTTAAAAGTTCCACAGAGGAATGTGGATGAGGTGCATGTATGGTTTAGTAGCCTAATCTGTAATTTAAGTAGCCTAATAATATACAGGATTTAGAGAGATATAGATGGCTTTTTTCTCAGCCAGAGATATCAAGGAAACAGTTATTTTTCCAGATATTATGCTGAGGTGGTATATAATGGTATGCAAGAGGGCCTGGGTTCGAGTCCCGGCGGAGACGTGATGACTTTTCTTTCCGAGCTCACCTCAGCATAATATCCGGAAAAATAACTGTTTCCTTGATATCTCTGGCTGAGAAAAAAGCCATCTATATCTCTCTAAACCGTCCCACCTGGGGACCATTTTCCTGAAGTTAAGAGAGGCTACTGCCTCTACTTCAGCGCCTCACGACACAGTGCGTGAAATTAGGAAGGCAGATTCGTGTGTCTCCAGTGGTGTAGATGGTAGCATGCTTGCCCGGTATGCAAGAGGGCCTGGGTTCGAGTCCCGGCGGAGACGTGATGACTTTTCTTTCCGAGCTCACCTCAGCATAATATCCGAAAAATAACTGTTTCCTTAATATACAGGATTGTTAGGCTACTTAATTTCTCTTGCCGCATTTCACTGGCAAACCGTTGATCCAGGGCTGGGTTAACCATTAAGCAAAATAAGCACATGCATACGTGCTTGGGGCATCAAGAGAAAAAGGGCACCACAAAAAGTTACTGAAATGTGTTGTTTGTTTTATTATGTATTTTTTTCCAGCATCCGGCGGAAAATCACGGAGATTAATGCTGTTTTTAGAATGAAGACTTCGTGCAATTTCTATAAAGGTAGCTTGAGCTATTTTAATAATATCATGGAGACCCTTTGACAAACTGATTTTTCTGAGGAGGCCCTCTCTACCAGCTAAAAATTCCTGCCTACTAATTTGCATAATCGCAAATTGTAAATGGATCTACTTGTCTCACGAGGACGAGGTCCTCTGGGGGTGTGCCAGGTTGAGACCCACGAATTAATAAAACAAATCATTATCATTCCCAACTAATATGATAAATACTAAATCAATACAAAAATGAAAAATTTAAGAGTATAAGCCGAGTTCTATACAGAATAAGGACGTGAACTCGCTCAAATCTTTGAGTCATTAACGGATCGACTACATGGTTTCAGGGGTTTTATCCTATAGTTAATTATTATTACCCGTGAGAGACAGTATCGGCGCTTCTCTGGCGTATGGTACACCAGTAAAATAATCCCGAAAACTCGCTACTGTGTTCCCAGACAGATGAAATGCGTTAAAAATTGTCGCCTGGCAGTCCAGTGCTCTGATTGTGCCAGCCTGGGGTGAACTATCTCTGTAGTCCTGCAGGGTTCTTCGATGTCTAAAGGGGCCATTCAAGTATTACGTCAGCATCGATTGGGGGTTTCCGATTTGTTGACTTTTGATGACAAGATGGGGGGGGGGGGAGGGGGGTTTGGATGATGCTTACGTCATCAACCACCCTTTATGAAAATATGAAATATTCTTAATGGCTGAATCCTGAACAAGGAAAATCCGCACATTCAGATCCACAAATCCTGAACTAACAATCTCCCTATTGATAAGTCTCCTAGAGCAGTGTTTCTCAACCGCCGGGCCGCTGCCCGGTACTGGGCCCTGATATCATTCACACCAGGCCGCGAGTGATTAGCCGTTTTATTTTTCCTCATTCATTTTCCGTTGGTCGTGTGTTTGACCGGACCTTCAACTCATAAAAATGAATGAAACCGGGCCGTGGGCTTGAATAGGTTGAGAACAACGGCTATAGAGAGAGGCTTACGTCCAATTAGAAAAGTTATCCAAATAACGTGTAGAACTGAGATACGACATGCATATTGCAAAGGGTTGTACAGTTATTAAAATAAAAAAAGGACTTCTTTTACGGACACCCTGTCCTCAAAAACCCGATTAGAGAAAGTTGTTGCCGTCTCTCCTGAAGAAAAAAAAACACGTTTCTAAGCACAATATTTACTGAAATATTTGAATTGAAAAATTGGGAAAGAACAGCAAAAACTAACGAACAACGCATATCTTTCCCTTATTTATGCTGTTCTTTTCAACTTTTCTCCGCTTTCTCAATTCAAATATCTCAGCGAATATTGCACGTGGAATTTTCTTTGTTGGCCTCAGAAGAGGCAGTAACTTCCTAATTAGATTTATAAGGACAAGATGTCTGCCACCCCCCCAAACGATCAAAAAATATTGTTTTAAAAATCAAAATTGCGAAAGAAAATACCTTTATATGCTATTGTAATCAATTTCTGTTAATTTCAATGCCATTCCAAGACTAAGAACTCAAAATTTCCTTTTGGGAAATTCATTGTAACCCACCCTTTAATAATAAATCCTTGGTCTGTGGACCAAATGTGTCCTGCCCCCCTCAAAACCTAATTTTGTAAAAATGAACTAAGCGGCACATTTACAGATCGCTTAGGTGACCCATGGCACAATGCCAGAGTATTTGGGCGGCCCGTGGCACATTTTCATATCACTCAAGTAGACCCGTGGCCCATTCACAGATCACTTAAGTGACCCGCGACACAGTTCCAGAACACTTAAGCGATCTGTGGCACATTTAGAAAACTCTTGTATGACAGTTGGCACAGTTTTAGAGCACTTAAGCGACCCCCAGTGCGGCTCTACATCACTCAAGTTATCCCCGGTACATTCGCAGATTACTTAAGTGATCCGCGGCATAATTACGGATCACTTGAATGATGCGTGGCACAGTTCGGGAGTACTTAAGCGTCCCAAACACATTTCTAGATCGCTTGAAAGATCCACGAAACATTTAGAGATCACAAAAGTGGCTCTCTAGGACCGTGGTTCTCAACTTATTCAAGCCCACGGCCCTGTCTCATTCATTTTTATGAGTTGAAGGCCCGGTCAAACACACGACCAACGGAAAATGAATGGGAAAAAACAAAACGGCTAATCACTTGCTGCCCGGTGTGAATGATATCATGGCCCAGTACCGGGCCGCGGCCCGGCGGTTGAGAAACACTGCTCTATAGGATCAACTGTTCGCCAGTAAAATTCGGCAAAGGGAATTAAGTAATCGCCCTGTATATACTGAGTAAGAATCATTTTTCAAATAATATTCTCACTTCTTTGAAAGGTGTAAATCTGTATTTCTATCCATTAGAATTTGTTTTTCGTTTTAAATAGAATGAAATTCTTTCATTATAAAAATGAGAAATATCCTCCTTTTGGAGAATTTCCGCTTTTTCAGTGTACAGTGTAGGGATTAAGCCCCGCCCAAGTAAAATGACGCAGTATCGCCAAACCGTTAAATACAAAAAGAAAAAGTTTCACGCTTCTCGCTAACGATCTCTGCTATTTTGAATTAATTTTCCGCGTCGTAGACTGAAAAATATGTAAGTTGAGAATCAAGCTTGATAATAACTAACGCCCAAGAAAACACTGCCAGAATGTTGTTTCCGACTCATATAAAATGTCGGCTCTCACCGGTGAGATTCGTCATTCCGAGTTTTAGCTCACATAGTGCAGAATTGAAGTTTGACACACCTCTATTTTAAATAAGCCCTTTTTAAAGAAACGATGTTTTACCAGGTAATCTGCTGTCTCTTGTTAGCGTGCTATGTGAATGCTGAATCGATAGTCACCAGCTCTTTAGCTAAGAACCGTACCTCAAGAACATTTCTCACTGGTGAACACTCCGGTAAACCGCTACAGGAAGGTTCGGAAGATGATTACTCTTACACCGACGTTCAGGACGATGGCAACTATTCCGCGTTTGGCGACAGAAAGTACTACGAAGATACTACAAGAAGACAGTGGATGGATCCTGAAGAGCACGGGACCAACCAGAACCGTTATCCTGAATTTCCCAGTGGCTTCGGAAACAGGAACAGCATGAAAGCTTTCAGCACCATCATGTGGCTGAACAACGGGGAGAAGATGAACGACAAACTTCGCAACGGTAATCAGAACGTCGGTGATAAGAGTGAATCATTTGCATCCAAGGTGGTTGATGACCCCGTCAAGCTGATCTTGGCCGTTGCTCTGCCGTTTTTCATCATCCTGTCTGCTGTACTGCCTACGCTCATGAATTACGTGATGGTTTACGGTTTTGCATTACCTCAAGTCAATGTCGCTACTGCTACAGGTAGTGGCAGAAGTCGACATTCGGACTCAGGTGTGTCCTCGCAGTACGTCGCATCCTTTCTGAGTGCCCTCGACGACTTCGAATCGAAGATGTCTCCTAACGGACAATGTTTGCAGAAGAATCTGTGCGTTATGGTCCAGAAGAAGTTCGGGGATAGAGGCAGTGTGAAAAACTTGCGGGACGCCATCGTCGGAATCGCTGAAAGGTTTGACGGTGGCAAGTGGTTAGAAGCTCGTGGTCTGAATTCGATATTTCAGGCTCTCCGTGAAGGAACATGCTCGAAGATATCGTGTCCTCCGAAAAACTACATTTAGGTTCTTTGATATGTACAGTACTGTATGTGATGAAGCATGTGCACTTCACTGCATCCAACAGAGTCATATATATAACCAATATCGTGTAAAACGTTTTGTGTCATGGTGATTTGCTCTGTGCCATTTCTCAGTTGTGTGTATAGAAAGGAATGAATTTTTCTCTTTATGCTAATCCCCCCCCCCCACAGTTATCTTCAATTGAACATATTGGATCTATAATGTGAATGTATCTAAACATAGACGAAAAATTAATTAAATTGTTATATCTTCCATCTATGTATCTAACCATGACAATATATGTTTTATATAATGTTTTTTATGAAGAGTGGCTGAAAGGAAGAAAAATTCTATGGTTGATTCTTATACTTTAGTTGGATAGAGAAAATATAATTTACAAATAGGGGAGTATAGAGATTTATTTGATTTCCTATGCTTTTCGCACAGTATTCGTGAAAAAACCTGTATGTGTCTGAAAAGAACATGAAGACTAAAAAATCAATAAGCCTTAGTTCCTATTTGTAAATCTTGGAAGCAGATTAGTATCTATTAATTTGTTGGTTTGAAAATATTCGCTGTAGCCAAATACACCGAAATTCATCTTAAAAATCTTGATCATCTTTATTCTGATAAAAAAATTTCAAGTCCGAAGGTCCTTTTTGTTTCATAATTTATCATTTCTGAAGCCACCAGGTTTTATCAATAAAAGAACAGAAGAATACCAATTTTTATCGATCTTATTGTATTGCTTATCGACTTATCTCTCAAACAAAACCACATTATATATTTGCTTATCTCAAATAACATGGAATTGGAATTATTCACAAACTGATCCTTTCATAATGTATTCTCCCGACGATTTGAAGCGTTTCACTTGAACTATACAATGCTTGACGAAGTCCTATGAAGAGAACAAAAAAAACGATTTATATTACGCAAAACAATATTTTTGACTATATGAACAAAACGTGGATTTTTTATCAATACTTACGCTTTATTACAGCAGCGTTTCTAAACTTTTTACCCTTGAAATAATATCCGTGTTATAGGAAAATTACCCTTATAGTAAAAAAGTTATCTGAAACAGTGGTTCTCTCAACCGCCCTACAACTGTCACTATCGTGAGAACAAGGGCAATAAAGCCGTAGGTCATTGAGCCACATTGTATGATTGCTAGAGCAATCGAGTCTCGCATAAATGATTGCTAGAGCAATCGAGTCTCGCATAAATGATTGCTAGAGCAATCGAGTCTCGCATAAATGATTGCTAGAGCAAGAAAATCGCGTGATACGAAAAGTTCGAAGACCAACACTATTTCGGAATGTTGGTTAGAACCGGTTTGAAGCTGTATATATCTTGGAAATCAAAATTACACAAATTTTATTCAGAAATCGGAATTTCCTACATAAATCAAGACGAACACCACCTAGCAGGTTAGAAACACTTCGAACGTCCCTGTTTTCACTGCTCATTACTATTTCTCGCGGAAACCCTGGGGATGTCTCAGGAAACTCTGATTAAGAAACGCTATATTTTGCAGAAACAAAATTTTTTGATTAAATTTTCAATTAACTTATTCTTAACTCTTCTTTTCAAAATCCTTCATAGCTTTCTTAATATATCGCCACGTCCCATATTCTAATTGAACCTTCACATTTTTCCGCTAGACTTGACAATTCCCAAAAATTACAACAACCCATCTTTGCTTCATCAAACTATCGCAAATTCTGTTCCTTCCTCGAACTATAACTGACTGGAACAGCCTCCCACCCCCAATATTGTTTATTCTACTGCGATTTCCGATTTTACTTGTAACATCTACTGTCATACTTCACCACTGCATCCGCTTATAGAGGCCCCGACTGAGCAAAATTGAATAAATAAGGGAAAAAAATTTCAGAACATAGTCATTGCTCGGGCGTTATTCGAAGATAAAACTTACGATGGACGACTCGTAAACCTCGCAACATCCCACCTCATCTTCGTCCACTTCCGTTTTTAAGCACTTGGTTAATCCGATTATGATTCTCATCTTGTAGTTCACACCTTTCTGAGAAAAAAAGTGAATTTACAGAATTTAATATTGAATTGAAAAACATCAATTTAATTTTTGCAAGAAATACGCATTTCAAAATATCAATAACACGTGATCAACATACAGAGTGATTATAAAAAAACTATCCTGACATATGGGCCCCTAACTATCATACCATTCACAGAAACTGAATGAAATTTTGGCATAAGGTATTTTGAGGTATGCGCTCAAGAATGATATGGAAAACAACAGTGTCACTCTAACAGTTACGGTTACAGTGAGAAAATTTCGAAAATATTAAATGGCAACACCAAGTTTTTTGTATTGGAATGCGATCTCCATGCTGAAAAACACTAAAAAGCGTTGGAATGGCACCTGTAGCACGAAAATCCCCGGAGCTAGGCAAGGAAAAAGTAAAAAGGACTTTTCCGTGCACCAGAGCATTAATGTTCGTTTCATTCGTCACACTGTTTCTTCGGCTGAGATCCCAGCCTGATTAGTCCTCCACAAGGTCATGTGGAAAATTTGTGAAACACAATAAAATGCTTTATTTTATGCTGCTTCTCTGTCCTTATTGGTTGTCCTCACTTTTAGCCTATCTACCGCCGGTGATTTTCATGCTACAGTTGCCGTTCGAACGCTATTTAGGGTTTTTCACAATGGAGATCACATTCCAATACAAAAAACTTGGTGTTGCCATTTGATATTTTCGAAATTTTCTCACTGTAACCGTAACTGTTAGAGTGACACTGTTGTTTTCCATATCATTCTTGAGCGCATACCTCGAAATACCTTATGCCAAAATTTCATTCAGTTTCTGTGAATGGTATGATAGTTAGGGGCCCATATGTCGGGATAGTTTTTTTATAATCACCCGGTACTTTTCACATCATTGTGAAATTGGCCATTTTTACAATTAGAAGATATAAAGTAAACCCAATTAGAAAACGGTTGCCCTGTCTCTCCTGAGGCCAACAATGAAATTCCGCGTTTCTAAGTGCAATATTCGCAGAGATATTCGGATTCAAAAATCGGAGGAAAGTTGGGAAGGACCAGCATAAACTAACAAATATCTAGATGAATATTGCGCTAAAAAACGTGGAATTTTTTTTTTTGGCCTCAGGAGAGACAGGGCAACAACTTTTCTATTTGGGTTTTTTAGCACACGGGAACTGTATAAAAAGTTAATGCTTTTATTTTTTTATGTATACCGATCCCTCAAATAAATTACGACATTTTATAAGAAACCGCATGTCATTTGAAAACTTTTTGTAATTGGAAGTATACGCTTCTAAAGTCAACAGTTGCAGAGATAGTCCTATGGACAAACAATTTGTAACAGCCTGCATAGCTTCTGCGTAAACTAATTACTAAACAGGTGCGAGAATTTGAATCAAAAGGGGCGCGGTAGCCCAGGTCGATAAGATACTCGCCTAAAGTACCAAAGGATGTTTAGAGGTGTCGCGAATTCGATACCCGGTTCGTCCTTGTCAGAAAACTTTCCTGACTCAGGGGTACAACAAAAACGGCGACAAGACGCAGGGAAAAAAAATTGCTACCGCAAGGAGTCCCCCCATCGAGGGGTTAGCGCACCAACCCCTCGACGAGTTTAAAAAAAACAAGTCTGCCGTTCGGAATTGGCAATCAATTGTAGGTCCCGGTCTAATTAGCCCTCGTGTGCAGAAAATGGCCGCGGTGCGACAAAAGTGATCAAGTGATTTGAATCAAAAAATCCATTGACGCCTAATACCATACAAAGTTTGAGAACCATTGATTTAGCTCTGTGTTGGCAATATTGCCCCTTATGGGCAGGGCCGTCTTACCAACAACATGCCCCCCCCCCCCAGACTAAGTGATTTTTCCTGAGGCCCTACCAGGAAAATTTCAAAAAGGTCTTATTTTTGTGAGGCCTTCCTTCTCAGAAGGCCCACGGGTTGATACGTTAAGACAGCGCTGCTTGGGAGGCGATTGAGAGGTCTCTCATCTCTTTGACGTAGGTAAATTAATATTAATCTGCCTCGCGCGCAATGTACAATCACGCACTGTCATGACAGATAGAGATTGATATGTGAACACAGAAATGACATTACTTGACATTTTGTGACACGTTGGAAGCACGTGATAAACACTGGGTGGGTGGGAACGAAGCATTAAAAGTGTTTATCAATCGGCCTGCTTTATTCGGAATGACCTCTTTTGCGTAACCGGCTTGTGATTTGCGATAAACTAAAGATAACAGGGAAAAAAAATCAGCGTTTCATAGATACAGTCCAAAACAAAGCGGATTTTTTTATTTACCAAGTTGATAATACTCCTTTTGGCCCACGAAATCTTCAGAAGCTTATAGTGATGAGTTGTACTAACGAAAGGATCCAAATGTAGTTGAGCGTATTTTGCGGCTTCTATGACGTCAGGCTGTTTGACATCGACTGCAACATGAAGTCCCAGATTCCACAGATCTTCAACATCGGCGCCGACTATAAACAGCTGAGGTATCCATAGCCAACTGACGAAAATCAGGTGCTTCAGCATGGTTGGGCTCTAACCCCCCCTTGCTAACATGTGGGAAGAGACGAACATTAAAATAAAATAAGAGGTGGAAAAATAGACCGAATTTTGATAGGATATCACATTTCTATGCATCTTCCGCTGTTTCTCCTTGTCTTCCCGTTTCTTTATCATTTCCAATTTTATGCAGCTGATATTTCTCACACCAACTAAAATCTACGAGGCGATACCAAGGTTTTCTAAGCTATTCATTTATCACTCATGCAAAACTTCTCTTATAAATTGGGTGATCATGTTTTATTTGTGAGATAAATCAGAAAATTGGGATAAACAACACTGGAAATCGCCAACAAAATCGCTAAATGCTTGAAATTGCCGAAACTCACGCTGATTGGTTATTGAAAAAATCAGCAATAAACGAAGCAATAAATTTCATTTTAATTCAAGAATACTGTATCGAAATAATAGGAAAATTCGTCAGTAATTATAATTCATTTGAGGAAAAAATGTTAAATATTTATATCTGTAGACACAAAGTTATGAAAATTATCTATTTACCCCTATTTCCACGTGTGCTAAATCCATGAAATGAATTTATTGGGATAAATAAAAAATATATTTCATTTTAATTCATATTTTTACATATCTTAAGAGCTGAATAATTAATTGACCTCCAATTAAGATTTTGTTCCAGCACTTAAAAAGACCTTACGAACCGAGAGAACAGTCCAGGCAGTACCACCTATTGTCAATATCACCTTTTGCCCCAGGGCCTGGACTGCCTCGGAAGACTTTTATTTGAAAAATAAAAACAATTTGATAACTATGCATGGTCGTTATCAGGTGTTAGTTAATTGTATTTATGGCAATTAGTTAATTATTGCATAATTACGGTAATTTTTTTTTCTTTTTTCCCCTATTTCTTTTCCTCTTTTGGTGATCAATTATTTTAAATTTCAGTGTAATTTATTCGTGTTCGAATTCGTGCAGATTTCTTGAGAGGCTCGTTCAGCGATGGAGACGAGCTGTGTTGGGGCATTTTGTCGCATAGTGGATTGAGTTACCGACATTCATACATACATTTTTTTTTTTTGAATCGGTGAATATATCTAAGAAAAGGGACGCGATTCGTCATGAAGGTTACCAACTCTCTTCTCAAACTCAACTGCGGAGCTTCACTTTACGGATGATTTGAAAAGACTTGTTAAGTTCGGTTTCATGGCTTTTACAGTTTGTTTTCTGTAGAGCATGTACGCTGGCCGACTTTGAACGCGATACTTATGGAAAATTATGGAATAATACAACACGAAACAGTATACAACACGAAAATTATGGAATCTGCCATTCTCACTCAAAATACGGAAGCCGGATGGCAGTGCAAGTATAAGATGAAACCCATAATTCATATATAAGTTAATACCAAAACAACATACTTTATATAAGTTAAGACCTCGCATATAAACACGTTCCAGCAATTCATTTGAAATTCCCCAGAGGAATGTTTACTAGCTGCATGTACAGGCGCGTATACATTATCGCGCGGATAGTGCAATGAAAGTATTCACAAAAATTTGTTCAGTAATTTGTACGGTGTTCTTAACGATCCTTTAACTGTTTGAACTAGACCCAACTTGAAATCGGTTTTTTCAAGGAACAAAAAGGAAAGAGGAACACAAAGGAAGTTTGAGTACCCACGAACGGAGTGTCGTACTCAACTCGAGTGTCATACTGAACCGTAGTCAGTTTCCGGATCGGCACGCTAATGCAAACGCGCCTAATGGGCCGTTCAAATATTACGTCAGCTATTTTTCAGCCATTTTTGTCCCCCCCCCCCCTGTCAGCAAAATTTCTTCATCTCTGCCCCCTACCTCCTATCACATATTGGTGGGATCAAGGAACGGAACACCTGGAGGGGGGGGGAATAGGAGGACTCATGCCCTCCCCCCCAAACAATCAAAAAATCATTAAAAAATCAAAATTGCAAAAGAAAATACCTTTATATGTTATTGTAATCAATTTCTGTTAATCTTAACTGTCTCGAGACCAGTCGGTCGCATTAACCAGCTCGTTATTATATTTAAAATGTTTAATATTGCTGTGAAATAAATTGTGTAAAATTTCAACATCAAAGTACGCTATCAAAAATACGTCAATTTCAATGCTATTTGGAGGCTAAGAACGCAAGATTTCCTTTTAAGAAATTCATTGTGACCCACCTTCTAAGGATAAATCCTTAGCCTGTGGACCAAATGTGACCCGGGGGTTCTCTGATGTGGCCTGCCCCCTCAAACCTAATTTTGTAAAAATGAAAAAAATAAAGCGGCACATTTACAGATCACTTAATTGACCCACGACACAGTGAACTGTGGCACATTTAGAAATCCCTTGAGTGACAGTTGGCAGTTTTAGAGCACTTAAGCGACCCCACAGTGCGGCTCTACATAACTCAAGTTATCCCCGGCATATTCCCAGATTACTTAAGTGATCCGCGGCATAATTACTGATCACTTGAATGATGCGTGGCACAGTTCGAGAGTACTTAAGCGGCCCAAACATATTTCTAGATCACTCGAAGGATCCACGAAACATATAGAGATCACCAAAGTGGCTCTCTGGGAGACTTGTCAATAGGGCGATTGTTAGTTCAGGTGCCATTAAGAATATTTCATATTCTTATAAAGGGTGGTTGATGACGTAAGCATTATCCTCCCCCCCCTGTCATCATAAGTCAGCAAATCGGCAACCCCCCCCCCCTCGATGCTGACGTATTACTTGAATGACCCCTTACGTTTAAGTAGTCATAGTATATTTATACTAGTATTATGATTGTTGCTATTAATTTGATAATATTTTTAAGCTATTGAAAGGTATTGCCTTCTTTTCTGTTCGTTTCTTTCTTTTTCCCTCTAGGGAATGTTAGTGTTTTGAAAGAAAAATCTATCTAGTGTATGAAAAATAATCGCAAAGTTTCACGAAATCGAAAATCAGAAGCCAACGATGTTTATAAACATTCTCGCAGATAACATTGAAGTGGTTCCCTCTCCACTTTTCAAACATCGATCTCAAGGTTAAGGAAAATTAATCTGAAGAGTTTCAAACGAATGGAGAAGATTCTTATAAAATATAGCATATTGGGATTTTTCTTTTTCCGTTTATGACTGTGTTGACTCGAGAGTAATTTAAGTTGCGAGTAAAAAATATCCGTGGCAAATATCCAACTTCATTGAATTTATGAGCGTATATAAAAATCTGCATTTAATTTCAGCACACGATGCCTCAAGCACTTTGAGCAAAAATGAACACGTAGAACGACAGTGCGTTGTAAACAGTAGGATGCGCATTGTTTTGCACAGTATTCGTCTTATGAACAATACAACTTTCATTTTGAATAGTTATAGTTCCTCGTACTATGTCACGAAAGGTAATTTTTTGCGGGTATCAATATCTTTGGAGAGAAGTCCTATTTTCGCGAATGAATTTATGTAATTTCCATTTTCTCATACGGGAAACCGAGAAACATGTGCTTCGAGGTACGAGTTCTGAAAGATGTGAGTATAATTTTTAGGAACGAATTAATTTCGTAATTGAGTATAGTACCATTGTAGTAAAATACAAAAAAAATCCGACTGATCCAAAATGGTTTCTGGGAATGGAATTGACTAGGACCGTCAATAGCCTGGGAGGGCTATAAAATCCACTTGCATTCCTCAGATCTGAGAATTGATACTCGCCATGAGTTCAGGTGTTTGGTATAATTAAGAAAATTTATCAAGATGTAGATGGTGGCTGCATTTACTACTTAGTCACCTGATGATAATTGAAGTAGTTCCTTCTCTGGATACAGAAGGCAGGTAGTGAAGTAGAGTTTCGTCTTCCTCTCCACACACAGGACAAATAGATGAATCTGCATATCAACAGTTGCAGGGCCGTCTTAAGAGTATCATGGGCCCCCGGGCCAAATGGTTTTTCGGAGGCCCTACCTGGTAAATCCTAGAAAATTTAAACCGGATCTCGTTTTTTGTGAGGCCCCGGGCCGTGCATGGGTGGGCCCATGAGTGTAGTGTTTCGCTAGGTTAGCGTCACCAGTGATGATCTTTATAACCTGTAGAATCTGTTTTCTCTATTCAGTGAAATAAGTTTTCTGGCAATATTCGGTTGGGTTCCCGAGGCCAGCTTGGCCTGCCGCCAAAGAATTTCTTCTAGTTTTTTTGGCCCGCTTCTAAAAAAGTTTGCCCATTACCGGAAACTATACCATAAATTCATGATATTCATTCAAAAACTTCATCCTAAAAAATTCCGGAAATTTTATTTCGCGTTCTTTGCAGCTGGTGTTGAACGTTTTGAAAATTAGGTTTTTAAAAAAGGAGAGGAAATACACTTTTCCTCGTAGAAAGAAACGTATCTGATATTCATTCGGATCCTGACACGATAGTTTATTCATTAGTAAGTGAATAAATGCCTCAAGTAATATTTTTATGTGGTGCTGAATATTCGTTTAAAAAAAATCTAAATTTTGATGATATCATCCCTGATTTAAATTCCTCCTACTGAAAGAAATCTTCGATCGTGATCCCAGTGAAAACGGACAGTCAAGATATTGATCTCGTTCTCTCGGTAGGTGATAAAAGTGACGTAATCAACACATGTAGTATTGCTTGATTAGCTGGAATGGGGCGTTGCCAAAAAAAAAAAGCAGATTTATTTTTCCTTCGATTCCTTTTGAAATGAGAGCAGCTTTCCATTTGTGTGCTGTATTAGTTTATGTGAGTGTAACATACAACGCCTGGTCTCACCGGGGGCGTAGCTCAGATGGTAGAGCGCTCGCTTAGCATGCGAGAGGTACCGGGATCGATACCCGGCGCCTCCATTTAATTTTTTTTTTTTCTTTCAACATGAATACGTCTTTAAATCATCTGACGATACTGTGTTGTTTTTTTTCCGCAAAAGAGGGGTGACCGCATCTGTGTGAGGGGGGGGCGGGTGTCCGTTAAGAGAAGTTGTACTGTAGTAGATATGACAAAGACGATGATGATGACTAATTTCATTATAGCAGTACCTGCCACAAGGAACAAAAAACGTATTCACGTCAAAACTTGGGGCCGTGATTATGCACAGCTCACCCCAATTTTTTCTTTCAAACTAATGATTAAATCACGTGAAACTTGATTCTCCTGAGTCATGACAATTCCTCTTTTAATATTTACGCGTCACTCAAAGTAACCAATTCTGTTTTTTGACCAATTAACGGTCAATAGGTCTGATAAAAAGAAACTACGTAAGAAAAAATAATTCTGGGCTTTTTGTTACATGTTGTACATTTTGGAATTTAACGTCTGCCCTTGAAGACGTAGTACACGAGGAGAACCGTTTGGAAGAAGAAAAGTGAAGCACAATTTTTTTTTTAGGTACAGTGCAAGCCACTTAATTTGATCACATCGAGGTTTCTGACAACAATAACCGATTGATAACTATATCCGAAAAACACCGCTTGTAAACTCGATGACCATATACCCCGTTTGGGCGAACGGAATGCATGGAAAAACAGGATATAACTCTCGAAGTCTTGAATATAACTTTTAGGAACGAATTAATTTCGTAAATATGGTACCATTGTACTAAAATGCAAAAAAATATTGAAGGATCCAAAATGGTTTCTAGGAATCTTGGAATAGTATTGACAAGTCCCAGGGACGTACGCATGTTCAACCTAACATGTCACTCAAATGATCCGCAAATACAGTTCCGGAACTAGGATTTTTTACGTTCCCCCCACAAATTCAAATAGCGATAATTTTATAACGATGTTCTTTGTTCCCTCCTAAAATTTCCATCCGGGGCAGTTGCATCTCTGCCCCCCCCCCCTCTAGTTCCGGTGTGAGTGATCTGTAAATGTGCCGTGCGCCTTTTAGAAGAAATTTATTAGAATACCAAGCTCGTGCCTCCCGCCCCCCCCCCCCACCCCGTGCACGTCTCTAATCCCAATTCGCATTAGGAAGTAGGGGGACAGGGCTGTCGAAATTTGCCTGAAAAGGGGGGTTAGAGTTTTGCTGACAAGTGGGGGAGAAGATTAAAAATGTCTAAAAATCTGCTGACGTAATACTTAAATGTCTCCCATAGAGAGTAGGGTTGCGAGCTTACGGGTTCGGCCAACCATGATTATCGTCAGAAATGTTTAGTGAACAAATCTGAATTAAACAAATTGAATTAAATTTAAAATGTCTAAATTCACTTTTAAATAATTTAAATTCAATCGAAGTGAATCTAGTCATTGTGAAAACTAGAAATTTCACTTCTATCGCACGAGATTCTCACGCAAATATTTTTTTTTTTTTCAACTGTATTGCATTGTTTAAAACTATCGCTTTTTTATGGTATTGAGTGTTTGAATTTATTCATTCCAACAGTTGAAATCCTTTGCAGCGGAAACATTCCAAAATTTTATTCCGGTACTAGGCTACTAGATATTCGGCTCCTTCCCCCCCCCCCCCCTCCAGAAATTCTCACTTTAGGATAGTAAAGTAGCCGTTTCTTCAACTTCGAGGTGATTTTCGGAATACGGATAGCAGTGCAGAGACCGTGTGACGCCTCGATCCTAGACAAAGACCGCATGAGGTAATACATTCGGGCTCATCTCGAAGAAAATTTGACTCACCGATCACCATTTGGTCATGGACGCCTCTGATAAAGGACACTGCTCAGCAACACTCTCATCGGGCCTGGTGAGTGCCTTGAAGAATGTACACAACGGAAAACTACACCTGAACTCAACAACGCTGAGATTTATTACAATGATCCTGGAAAATTTTAACACCAAGTTGGTAGACCGTTTCCTCACATATGCTGCAGATACGAAAACACGCCGTCTTATAGCCGACATCGATGCTGCTCGTAAAACGGTAACAGAATTAGTCAAGGATAAAGACCTTTCCGAATTTGCCCTATTAGAGGGCCAAAAGCAGCTGCTTCTATTTAAGAACGGAAGTCTGAAATACACGAAGAAAATACCTCGGCAAAAACGGAAAAACGAAATGATCTCTACTTTGTCTTACGTCCCGTCCATCGATGCCACGTACTCGCATTTGTTCTTGGAGTACCCACGCTATTCTGGATCAGCGCTCCATATTGCACCGAGGGAAAGAGACTTACCTTGCTCCACATTCATGTCAGGCCTTACAAGTGCCTTGAAAAGTATTCACGGTGAAGGGTTGAATCTGGAAACCTCTGCCCTGAGATTGTCTTCTCGGATAATGAAGCGGTTCAGCCAAAGGCTTGTGAACTCTTTCCTGCTGCATGCTAATTATGGAAAGAAAAAGCGGACGCTGATTATGGACATTGACTCCGCGCATACAGCTGTTACCACAACGATCTGCGGAAAAGAAACCGTTCGACTAGCTGTACAAGAAGAACAGAAGCAGTTGCTTCTCTTCAGGAATGGTGTCCTCCGGTACGAGTACGAGCGTCCGAGAGCGGAAAGCAAAACTAGCAGCAGGACCAGCACAAACCCGAATACTCTCTCCTATGCACTCTCCGTCGATGCCGTCTTTGCTCACGGATTTCCTGATTTCGAAGTGTCCAGAAGAACAAAGACTATCATCACAAATGTGATCGAAATCTGGTCGCGGGAGATCGCTTGCAGATGCAGCGATTTATCTGCAGAGGACACCGTGATGCCATCTCACGTAAAGAAAGCGATCGATGATCTCCTTCCACCAGTGCTAGGAAAATTCGCTCAAAAAACTGGATTTCAGTTTCTGGTGCTGCATGAACTCGGTCAGCTAGAGGTCAATATAAGTGTAGAAGTTTGGTCAAAACGTACGAACTGTATCGTCCTATATCGTCTCCGAATGAGATCCAAGAAACTAGAGAAACCAGATCGAGTCCACGTTACGTTAAACGCCTGCTAAATATTAATTACCAACTGTGACCTCCGATGAATAAAAAAAAATTAATCTTTCATTCCCAGAGTAGAACCTGTGGTCGTATTATCGGTCAATTTTAAATGATGAGAGCAACTTTTGTGCCCATAAAATGGCTTTCTTGAAACTGTCCATGGTCATGCTGCAATGGTTTGAGTATGACCCCTTTGCGGCACGGAGGTTTTTCGGTACTTCATAGTTCGTACTTTATAGTGGCATTCCCCTACCGCTATTAAGATTACAGGAAGGCCTCTGGATGATATTTATTTATTTTATTTATTATATACAAACCTGTGCAAGGCCAGTAGGCTCTAACTCCACAGGTGCACTATTCAAACAATCAATAAAATTGGAAAGAGACGGCAGGGAACATCAGTACACATTCATACACACGAATATATACAAAGAGAAAAATGCATAAAAGATGACGCCAATAAAAAAAAAAAAATCCCCGAACACAAAACAACAATAAAATAAACATGTTTACACAATAAAATTCAATATATAAATCAGAAAAAAATACATGTATATATATATTTATTTAAAAAAACACAAAAAAAAAAATAAATAAACAAATAAAAAATCATCACATGTAATTCCAAATTGAAATAATCAATAGAACTGATGGGAAAAAAAAAAAAGTTATATAAATAAAACAAGCATATATGCACCAATAAAACCCGACATGAACTAAAATGCATAGCACATTAAAAATGTTGAAAGATCAGAAGCGTTGAGAGAGTGACAGAATCTGTGATATGTAGATGAACATACGAGATCTGGTGGTAATTTGTTCCATACTCTTCCAACTCGGCATCGGAAGTTATAAAATTTAGCATTGTTCCTGGCAGTTGGAATTTTTATTTGTAATGAATGTCTTCTCAGTGATGGTCTGGGATTGATTTCAAAAAATGGAGTTGACTGACCCGTATATACTAAGTTGTGTACAAGTTTGAAGCACAGCTTTAAGTCGGCTTCAAGGCGACGCCATTCTAAAGAGTGGACGCCGAGACATCTCAGCCTTTCCTCGTATGGGCGATGATGCAGACTGCAAAACTGTTTGGTAAATGACTTCTGGACCTTTTCGATGAATTTTATATCTTTCACTTTGTACGGAGACCATATTTGGGCATATAAAAACGGTAAATGCGTGCATGAGTGTAGCGGTATCACATTTTCCATACGCCTTCCGTAGGACATAAGCGCGTCTCGCTTTACACACTACATTCGAATAATGTAAGTCGAAATTTCTGGTATTGCAAATGGTGATCCCCAAGTCAGTGATAGGTTTTGCGGGGTTTTTTTTTTTGCTTTTTTGTTTTTTTACGGTTTAGGGGTTTTGCTTAGGCCGGTATTACACACACACACACACACACTATAAAAATTTGGTAAAAGTACTTTTATAAAAGTTGAAAAATGCAAGCAATAAGAGCATTGGTAACATTCTAGCAAATGCAATCGATCACCAAATACACAATATTGGTTGTATTTTTCGAGTTTTATAAATGAACTTTTATGAAACTTTTATAGTGTATCCCAGCCTTAGAAAAAAAATTCCCAGGTGCCTTCCTGTAATTGTAAGGGAACGTTATTATTAATGAAGTACCGTTTTTATCCACATTTCGATTCCACCTCGACATAGGACCGCAAAGGATTAACAAGTCTTACACCATGGGTGCTCAACCTTTTGGACAGTGGGGACCACTTCATTGGTTTGAAACGTGCCACGGGTTGCTTAAGTCATCTGGGAATGATCCACAAGCCAATTAAGTTATCTGCATATGTGCCACGCCACGAACCACATAATTGACGTGACAATGTGTCGCAGGCCACTCAAGTGATCTAGAACAGTGCCCCAGGTTACTTGAGTGATCTATGTGATAAATGTGCTGCCGGTCACTTAAGTAACGTAAGAATGTTCCACGCACCATTAAGTGATGTGGAGATGCACCGCGGGTCACTTAAGTGTTCTGTGAATTTACCCTAGGTCACTTGAGTGATCTGTAAATTTACTGCTGATTTTTCTTAAATGATCTGTAAACTTTCTGCGGGTTTCTTAAATGATCTTCTAATGTGCCTCGGTTCATTTAAGTGATTTGGAAATGTGTGTCGAAACACCTAAGGAGTCTGGAAGCAGGGCCGTCTTAAGAGCATCATGGGCCTCCGGGCCAATTGGTTTTTTTGAGGCCCTACCTGGTAAATTCTAGTAAATCTTAATCAGATCTCATTTTTATGAGGCCCCTCTACTCTTGAGGCCCACGGGCCGTGCCCCGGTGGGCCCATTCGTTGAAACGGCGAAGTGTGCCGCAGACCACTTAATTGAAGTGAAAATGTACCGCAGGCCACACACGTTACTGACTTAGAACAGCGCTCTAGGTCACTTATGTTATCTGTAAATGTATTGTGGGGTCACTTAAGTGATCTGGGAATGTACCACGGACCACTCAAGTCAGGTATTCTTAACTTATGGGTTGCGACCCAAAGTTGGGTCAAATCTATAGTCAGCACCGTAATCAATATTTGAAGAATAAGAATATCGACTAGATGTTATATTGATGGTGCCTTGAGACCAGGACCAATTCAGGTTTGATTATCAGGAAACCAATTTGTGAATGGAAATTGTGAATCAAGGTTTGCAATCAGTACATTGCTAAATAATTCCCACCCGTAATATATATTGTTTCGATCTGCCGCTGTGGTGGTCGAGTGGTTATAGTGCCGGACTCGTGATGCGAGGATCCGGGTTCGAACCCCACAGTGGTGGTCGGCTGAAGTTGGTTTTCTGTGGTTCCCAACTTCAAGGCGCAAATGCGAGCCGATTTCCCCGTTAAAAAGTCTCGCCACAGAGAGCAACAGTCCTACAACGGTAAATCATTCAACCATAACACTTCACGCATAGTTCGTAAAACTGGGGGCAGATGGCAGATGACAGCACTACACATAACAAGCATTATACAGAAACAAACTATACGTCAGGTTGCAGTACACGCACTTTCCCGCATTTACCGATTCGTGGGGGGGTTCCGCAGGGGGGGGGTGCATGTGTGGTGTAGCAGTAGGAGGTAGGGGCTCGGGGATCCATGATGTTCTTAAGTCAGCCACCTCGTTGGGCAATTTGCCTGTTGTGGCGTTGTGTTTGTATTTGTAAATGATCAATGGTGCAAAATGGGCCATTCGCATATACATTATATTTTTTCAATGGTACTACTGTTGCTTCAAGAGAGAATGTGCCCTCAAGGGAGTGAATCAGATGAGGGAGTACAACTTGTGGCCAATACCGAGACGAGTCACTGACATCACATACCCGCCCTCGCGAGAGTGCAGCAGTCAACTTTTCAGGATGTACAATTTGCGGCATAGAAGAAGGCGATCTGCAATAAACGATCGGTCATCACAGGGCCGTCTTAAGAGTATAAGAGCATCATGGGCCCCCGGGCCAAGTGATTTTTCGCGGGCCCTACCAGACAAATTTTTGAAAATTTCCACCAGATGTCTTTTTTGTGAGGCCCTCTCTTCTCTTGAGGCCCTCGCGCCGTGCCCGGGTGGGCCCATACCTTAAGACGGCACTGGGTCATCACGATAGTGACCATAGATAAGGTACTGAAGACCCGATGACTTCAATCGAACTGATATATGGAAGCAGAACAATATAACAACATGGATGACTGTTATTAGCATATTCACCACGATTCGAAATTTTACATCCCAAGATTATCGACAATCATTCGATTAATTGACGATTGCTAGATTCTTTATGGGACGGACGGCTATGTATAGGTACACCATCATCTTATAATCATGTTTTATAATTTTGAGGACAATCATGTTTATAATTTTGAGGACAATCATGTTTATAATTTTAACAATACCTCCCCTCCCCCTCCTGCAGACCGAGTGTTTGCAACCGATCTTATATACAGCCAGCAGCTGGAAATTGTTTAATCACTGATGTTGCAAGATAAAAAGAAAGTTGAATACAGAATCTCTCCACTACCATAATACGATGAGTAAAGTATTGGGGGGTTTCCATCGGCTTCTAACGACGAACCGATATGCTTTGATGACAAATACTCCAGTCATTTGCGAATCCATTTTAGAATTTTATCCGGCTATCAAAGTAATTAAAAAATATTTCGATGCCACAAAATGCATGTATGACGTGAAGTTCAATGGCAATATCTATACGAAATAGAATCGAGAATACTACGAATATCGATTAATGTCATAAAGATCTCTGCAGCGATCGAAGTAAACGTGTTCAAATTATTTCATCGATGTTTTCCGTTCCAATATTTAGTCCTCAAAAAAAGAGTGATAAAACTGTTTTACGGCATGCTAACGTACTTCTTATTCTTAACGTACCATATAGAGAAAAAAGCTCGAGGGGATAAATAAGAGTGCGGGTAAATATAATGCTTTCGAGTGTTGAAATGCTATTCAACGCATTCAATACACCTCATTTCTTTCCCTTCCAAGGAATTTTCGGTCTCTTCAGAAACGGACATTAGGTTTTTTGTTAAAGATCTTTTTATTCTTTATCGACATTTTTTTTTTTTTTAGATTGGACAAAGAATATATAAGAAGATGCCACCATTTACTACCAGCCCGGTGCTTTTCAACCACAAGGCTCGGTTGAGTTGCAAGTCATATTTATTGCTGTCACCAGTGTATGAACTTTCAGAGCTCTTCAACTTA
The DNA here is from genome assembly GCF_987345545.1 of Pholcus phalangioides. Lineage (NCBI taxonomy): Eukaryota > Metazoa > Arthropoda > Arachnida > Araneae > Pholcidae > Pholcus > Pholcus phalangioides. The sequence continues at coordinate 21,074,870 of NW_028301602.1, forward strand.
TGATGGATAATTTCGCTGCGACGTATAGCAAGGTAAGAAAAATTGTCTTTATGTTTTTATTGTAAATTCTTATGTGTGATTTCATAGGGCAGTGAATATAAATGACTCCATAAATTATATAATTGTGTTTTACACAAACTTTAATAAATTTAAATTTTAACCTTGTTATTTGCGTTTCATTCTTCTGTAATATTTATCAATTAACGATAATACACGGTGCTGCCCGGGTTTTCTCAATACACTGGGAGCATTAGAGATGTAGCAAACCATTACAAAGGAATAAACATGCCTGAAACGCATTGTATGGGAACGACCAAAGTTAAACATTCAAAAAGCCATTCTTGTGACTTACTAAACATTGTTCCCCGACAGTTTTTCGATCAGGCAGTTTGATTTCAATCAGTTTTGATTTCAGGCATTTGTTTCTTAAAGTGATCTATCATTTTTGTTGGGTGGAGTTTGGTGTATAAAGGGCTGCAAAACTAGGGGGGAGCAGGTGGGTCTGGTTTTCCTGGCGCTGGACCAGAAAGGGTGCCGAATTCACCCTTTAACTGCTTCTTCTACATGCAAGGGGTGCCAAAATTCCGGCTTGCCCCGGATGACAGAGTATCTACATAGTTGCGGCCGTGGGTCAATATACAAAATTTGGCGATGTTATATACGAACTTATCTATGGGATATTAAAACGAACTGATAATTTCGAAAATATAAAACTATGTGTGTATGTACACTGTACATAATGGGAAGAATCATAATTTTAAAAATTAGGAAATTAGGGGGAAGTGATTCTTTGATTTTTAATAAATAAATTGTATCTTGAATTCAAAATAAATAATTTTTATGGAGTCGTGTAAATTATTTCATTACTACAAATAGTTTTATTCCAAAAGCAACAGATAACCCCCCGGGGGTCTATATTTGGTCCGCGGGCCAAGGGCCTTTATGCGAGTTATCATTGTATGGCTTAGAGGGTAGGTCGCAATGAATTTATTAAAGATAAATATTTGCGTTGAAATTAACAGAAATTGATTATAATAACATGTAAAGGTATTTTCTTCCGAAATTTCAATTTAAAAAAAAAAAATTTGCATTAAAAAAATAAATTTCTGATCGTGGGAGGGGGCACGAGCTCCCCTATGCCCATCCCCCCTCCCTGTTTATGTCTCTGATCCCCACCAATATGAGTTAGGATTCAGAGGGGGGGCAGAGCTGATGACGAAATTTTGCTAACTAGTGGGGGTCAAGAATGCCTAAAAATTTGCTTACGTTATATTTGAAAGGCCCCCCTCTAAGGTTAGAACCCATGTATTTTTCTGGAGGAAGTATGGTCACATCTTCAACAGAATTTTGTTCGCTGTAGGCGAAAAGACCAAATCATAGAAAATAACCAGAGTAGTTACTAGATATGCTGTTTGGTGGCGCTGCTCAACGAAAACAAAACATTGAAGTGATGTTTTTTGATTTTGTAAACTGATAGGAGGGACGTTGAAAATTATATAAATAAAAGGGTTTTGAGACCCTTTCGTGGCAGTCGCGGAGTGTGTGATATTGGTAGAACTTGTATTTTACGAGAAATTATACAAAAAAGAAGATGAAGTGGGTTTTGGTGGTGCTCGCCCTGACTGTTGTTGTTGACGCAGTGGGACATTGGAGAGAGATCCCAGTGGACCAGGAAAATGTCAAGAAAGTGGCCGATTTCGCTTCGAAATCTCTCTCCCAACGCATGAACAGCGCCTACCATTCGAAACTGTTCAAGATCCATGAAGCGAGGCAACAGGTACGATATCAATATAATTGCTTTCTCGAACATTTTCAAATTTAACCCTGGGTATAACCCAGGGCCTGTTTCCCGCGTAGGCAAACGGGGCACTTGCCCCAAAATGACTTTTGCATACTACGCACAGCCAACATGCCCCCCCCCCTCCGTCTCTTTCACCTGCTTATGCCTCTGCCTCAAAGAAGATTACTTATAACTGGCCCCTAAAATGAATATTGGCTCAGGGCTCGTACCTATGAGGATCAAGACTTGGGTATAATATAGGGCGAGGCTATATTTGCACATGATCATCGTGAGCATTATGAGTGCATGTGTGGAAATTCATTGCCACCAACTCACCGCCGCACAATTCACCACCAGGAAAGTTAACCAGCAAACAGTTCGTCACCTGTGAGTGTGTGAGAGCTATCGCATGAGTGGGTGAGTGACTGTATGAATGGGTAAGTGAGCCAGTGACTGTATGACACGAGTGTGTATCACACAGGCAAACTCTGGTGTATTTTAAAAATACACTAGAGAAAAAATAGTTCAAACTTTTGCCGATAGGGACACTGCAAACTAGTCTGACAGAAGTGATTGTATCTGAATCTTTCTTCGGTCAATTCTGTGCCCGAAACATTCATTAAGCTTCAGCTGGCAATTCGTGGCTGAAGTACAACAATGTCACCAAGTCTTCACACCATTGTGACTTGATAACGTTGTAAATCTTCATCTCCGGTTGAAGGTCGGAAATATGCAGAGGCTTCTGGACTCTGCTGTGAAGGTAATGGCTCCTGTGGAATTAAGGAGCTAAGATATTTGTTAGCGAGGAAAGATGTAGGTATATTTTGCATCTTCAAACGTTCTTAAAATTCATAGAACCCTGGGGGAGAGCACTTTCTGCTTTTCTTGAACGTTATATAAATGATAATATATTTGATTTCACTATAGGGGCTGAATTTTGAATTTTAATCTCAACTTTGTCATTAACATTTATACCAGCTCTCTTCATTTTGTAGCTAAGGTATATCAGGCACGAACCTTTTATAGCGTTTAGGTACTGCCAACGTAACTTCATTATATATATTTCCTGGAATATTTTTTGAAAATTCATCCTCTTTAGTATCCATGGTAACCCCTGAGTGATTCATAGGGGCTTTGAATCAAACGAGTATATTGAGTCAAAAGAGAACCTAATAATTTCACTTTTTGATCATATGGAATTTTCTGTTCATCATTCATAAATAAGGCAATTTCATTCTCGATTCTGTTTTCAGGTCTGCATTGAAACTTTTGAGAATATGTGAAATCCGTGGGAACTAGAGCCCATCATTAAATTAATTTTCTAACGGTTCCCCCAACAGTAGATAAAACTGCTGGAATCGGAAATGGAAGAAAGCCACCACTCTGATTAATATATGTCTTTTGACTTTATTTGAGAGTGATCTGGAAGCTAAATCACATATCACTTTTTTATGCCTTCTCAGTTTATAGACATTCACTGGCAAAACACTTCGCAACATGTTATGACACAAAGCCATTTTCAACTGATCGGGGGACATTGTTTCAAAATAACTTTTCTTTGACTTGGAGAACTTTTTGATATAGAAAGAAATCAATAGTTCTTTTATACAAATACAACGCCACAACAGGCAAAATGCCCAACGAGATGGGTGATAAAAAGATGCCCATGAAAATATGGATGTCATATATTTCAAAAATACAGCAACCCAATTAAAAATGCAATTAACACAAATTATAAACAATACATACACATGATAAAATATTATACAATGCCCATAAAGAATACTTATGGTTGTCTAATGCCATGGTTGTTTGATGGTTAATATATGGTTGTTTGATATTATTCATTTTGGAATATACACCAAATGAATCCCTTTATCGTCAGCAAAACACGAGTCTCGCAATCTTGAAACTTCCACACTTTGAGGATGACAGTCCACAACTAAATGGCCATAACTCTTTGCAACCGCCTTCTTATAAGAATCCCAAAAATAATCAAAATTTTGAGGAGAAGCTTGCTTGCCAAAACTTACTATATTGCAGCAATCACGTTTATTTTGAAATAATATTATGTATGACTATTCAAATTAATATCCTTGCATTATTTTATTTTTTGGAAACAAGTTTTGTAAAATCAAAATTAATGCTAATCTCTTACGGTGATGAGAATTCACCGTGAATAACTGAGAAATTTTCCCATCAATTTTAGACATTAAATCATCGATTGCAATCAAATTCCAATTTTCAAATGATTCTGGAATTCTGAATAACACCCTAATGCATTTTTCACCAAACACATTTTTATGAATCATTGACTTTGCTAGAGTTGTTTTACCCAATTGTGAACAGCAGCAAAGAATAACCATAGATGGGTGTTTAAATTTACCATCATCAACTTTCACATTTGTTATGGACATCGCCTGAAGAGAAGGATATTATACTACTTGAAACTTGATATAGTCGAAGTCATAACTAAGGAAATTAAAAACGAAATCCTTCTTTGTAAACTTCAATTAGAGAAACTAGTTCTTCACTAAAAGAATGAAGGAGGTTGAGATGTGATGTGATAGTCTCTTCATCAAATAAAAAGTAGCAATGCTGGAATTAAATGAAGAATTTATAGAACATCAAACGCGAAATCTTTTTCCCTGATGTTGATAGTGGTCCAGAGTCGAACCAGCCTATATTACTTAGTTCGTAAAATCAACAAAAGTTTGTAAATGGGAAAGATGTTTGAAGAAATATTATATTGTTTGAGATTAGTTCATGAAATTGAGCATCTACTGGACTAGTCCACATATTAATAGTTGTTTTTTTTCTCTTCGATTTACAGGTAGTTGCTGGTTTGAACTATAAGTTAAAGCTGACCATGGGAATGACCAATTGCAAGAAATCAAGTGTGCATTATGAAGAAGTATATAAGTGTGATTTCCAAGATGTAAGAGCTTAATTCTTATATGTATATTCAGCTTTAATAGGTTAAATTTCATTGTCTTCTAATAGAGGGGATTTCATTCTTCATCCGTGTAGCCATGGAAGTTAGCACTGATATAATAATTGAGACTAAGAGATTAAGATTTAATAATTATGTCTTAGAGAATAAATTGCTGTGAGACCCCCATAAAACAATTAATTTCATGACTAGAGTTCTGTTCATTCATTAATATCGGAACGAAATGGTTTAAAAAACATTTAAATACAGATGAAAAACAAATTTCCTAAAATTCTATAATCTGATAGAGCAAAAAATGAAAATTTACTTATAACAAGAAGTCAGTTATAGCAACAAGTTCGTCTTCGCCGTCGTTGGGAACGGACGTGCTATTATCGCGCTCCGCTCACCGACACGCCAGTGCGCCATTTTGTGTCTTTCTTTGTGTTTTTCTTCGTTCTCGTGAGTTTTACTTAGCGTGTTGTTTATTGTTGGGTCATATTCTGCGGTGATTTTCTTTTTTTTTAGCGCACGTTGGATTGTGAGATAAGTGGTTTTTTTTTATTATATTGCTCTCATTTATTTTAAATTTTCGTTGTGTATTTTCGATCGACTTATATTTATTTTTCTCGTTCGCATTTCATTTTCGTTGTTTTTTCGCCAGGTTCGCTCGCTTCTTGGATATAAGTTCGTAGGTTTTGGACGTTAGTGTTAGCAAACAGTGTATACTTTTTCCCGGGTACTCTCAATAACGTTGTTTTCCTTCCATTTGGGCCTATTGTTGTAGTGTTAGTGTTTTGAGATAGTTAGCTAATTCTAATAAGTATAAATTGTACTTCGTAGCTTAATACTTTTTTAGAGGGTGTTGTATTCTTTATATATATATTTATTTTATTCTTCGTGATTTAGTGCTGAGCATTCTACTTTACGTAATTTTTTCGTATAATCTCTTACGTATATTTTGCATAGTAATGTATTTTACATTATTTTAATTTCCAGTTAACGTTTCTCATTTTCGTATTGTTAAGTATTATTATTATTATCTAGCTTTAGCAATAGTGTTAGTATGCCTCGACCTCGACTAGTGTTGTGTAGAGCTTGCGACGGGAGGTTTCCCTGGTCTAGGGGTATAGTAGCTGATAGTTTCAATTGTAAAGGGTGCTTGGATAGAAAAAGGCTGGAACACGAGGTCGAAGCTTTACGGGAAAAAGTTAGGGTGCTAGAGGGTCCGGTTATAACGGACCCTCTGGTCGTCGAGCCACCTGTTGATGAAGAAGCAATCTCCACGAACAACGACATTTTAGAGGGCGAATGGGTGGTCGTGGATGAGGTAGAGGGGGATAGTGATAGGGGTTTAATCATCGGCGATTCTATGGTTAGGGAACTTGGGAACCGAGTGTGTAGGGATTTTCGGGGTTTCGAGCGCTGTTGTCTTCCTGGGGGGAAGATTGGCAACATTCGAGACGTTTTTCATCGCCGAAAGTTGCCCTTGCGGGTGATTCTGTGGGTGGGAACAAATCAGGTAGGAGCGAATATTAGTGAGTCTCTGTCAGAATACCGGGATTTACTATTATCCGCTAGGGAGGGGGGTTCAGATGTGGCAGTGATTCCAGTGCTGCCAAGGGGTAGTAGGGGATATAGGAGTAGGATCCACCAATTCAATATAGGCCTGAAGGACATTTGCTCCTCACTTGGGGTCACGTTCTTGGAGCTTCCCGCATTTACCGATAGGTGGCTTCGTTCGGATGGGATCCATCTAAATAAGAGAGGGGTCTGGGAGGTTTACGATAGTCTTAGGTCAGGTTTTTTACTCCCAGACCACGTAGTCGGGAATGCGGGTTAGTTAATGATAATCACAACAGTACTGACGGGGAATTACCCACCTCTGACTTGGATGGCTTCTCGATTGACAACAAACCACCGGGCAAATTAAAATGTGTGTTAATAAATGCCAGGAGCTTGGGTAACAAGAAAGATTTTTTAGAAACTATGATAGTTGTGGAGGACTTGGATCTTATAGCCATTACAGAATCTTGGGCAAACGATGGGGATGAATCTTTCTTACACATCTCCGGATACGATACTTTTTTGAGAAATAGATCTGATAGGAAAGGGGGTGGAGTGTTGATATACGTGAAATCATGTTTGAAGGCTAGAGAGTGTAACGTGCAGAGAAGTGATATTGAAACCATATGGGTTGAACTTGAGAACAAAAGACGTCATAAGCTTATTGTTGGGGTTTGTTACAATCCACCGAATAGGGATCAAAACTATATCGCCAAAATGCATGATGAAATTTCCTACATGTGTAAGCGAAAGAGGGTTCTCATACTAGGGGATTTCAATTACCCGGGTATTGATTGGGAGAACCTTTCATCTGGAAATCAGTATGAAAGAGACTTTCTTAAGTTGGTGCTCGAAATTTTTTTGTATCAGCATGTATCAGAAGCCACTAGGGGTACTGCTATTTTGGATTTAGTTCTTACTAGTTCTGAGGATCTAGTTGAACATGTTTCGGTGGGGGAAGAGTTTTCTTCCAGTGATCATCGTATCGTCAGATTTCTCTGTAACTTTTCCTCGGGTAAGGTTGATAACAAAAGACTGGTTCCTTGTTTTCGGAGAACTAACTTTGATGTTTTGCGAAGAAGGTTAGCGGAAGTTTTCAAAGACCGGTTGGAATCAGTAGGGGTGGTAAGTCAATGGGAAGAATTTAGTACAAAGCTGTCCTCTGTTTTGCACGACGTCATACCCTTTGTTCGAAAAAAGCGTGTTTGTACATCACACCCTCTATGGTTCACGGATAGCGTGCGGAACCTTTATCTTGAAAAGAAAAGAGCATTCAGAGAGTATAAAAGTAGACGAGGTGACCTATCATTGTTTACTGATAAAAGAAGACTGTTGAAGAAAGCGATAAGGGATAGTAAAAAGCAAGTTGAATCTAGGTTGGCAGATAACATTGGCTCTGACCCAAAATCATTTTTTCGATACGTCAATAATGGATGTAAGGGGACAGTTGGCCCCCTCTCGATAGGAGGCTCAAAAGTAGAGAGCAATGTAGGCATGTGTAGTGCTTTCAATGACTTTTTCGCGTCGGTTTTTAATGGAGATAATGATATTCGATATACGGGTGTTGCATGGGGTAATAAAACGCTCAACGATATTCATGTGGAAGACGTGGAGGTCCTAAATCTTCTAAGAAATGTATGTGCAAGCAAAGCACCAGGACCAGATGATATCTATCCCAGGGTTCTCAGGGAAGGTGCTAATGAATTGTTGGGGCCAGTCGCACAGATATACAGGAGTAGTGTTGCTGAGGGTATCGTCCCGAGAGATTGGAAACTGGCTAACGTTGTTCCGATATTTAAGAAGGGTAGTAGAGAAGTGGTGTCTAATTATCGTCCAGTGAGTTTGACGAGCTCCCTCTCGAAAATTTTGGAAATTATCATCAAAAGGCAGTTTGTGAAGTGGATAGACGAGAATAATGTATTGTCGGATAATCAGCATGGGTTCAGGAAGGGGAAGTCATGTGTAACTAACCTCCTTTGCTTCTATGATTACGTGACTAAGGCTTTGGGTAAGAGCAAAAATGTCGACGTTGTTTACCTTGATTTCCAGAAGGCATTCGATCGGGTCCAACATGGCAAACTCTTGAAGCGTTTACACGAGATTGGAATAGGGGGCAACTTGCTGAATTGGATAGAATCGTGGTTAAGAGATAGGTCGCAACGAGTTATGGTGAACGGGGAATTCTCTGGTTGGACAGACGTCACAAGTGGAGTTCCTCAGGGAAGTGTCCTTGGCCCCATACTTTTTTCACTTTTTATCGATAAACTCGATCAGGGTATCGATGGAATTACTAGCAAATTCGCAGATGATGTGAAGCTAATGGGGGTAATCGGGAATGAAAGCGATAGGGAGTTGCTCCAGACCAACTTAAACAAGATTGCAGCATGGGCAAATGAATGGAGCATGACGTTTAGCGTAGATAAGTGCATGGTCGCTCATTTTGGTTCGAACAACCCACGGTTCTCTTACGAGTTGAATGGTGTCACTATCCCGGATGCAACTAGAGTCACCGATTTGGGAATTCTCATTGACGAGCGACTTAAGTTTTCTGAACATTGTTCAGCGGTTGTCAAAAAATCGAATAGAATGCTTGGTCTCATTTTCAAAAAGGTCTCTTCGCGTTCTCCTAAAGTCATTCTTCCGCTTTTTCGAGGCTTAGTTCGTCCTGGACTGGAGTATGCTGTAAGGTTTTGGAGACCATACCTACAGAGGGACATAGACTTGGTTGAAGGGGTGCAGAGAAGAGCTACGCGTGTCCTTATTGGCACACAGGGCTTGAGTTATGAAGAAAGACTTCATTTTTTGAATATGTTTACATTGGATGAACGCAGGTGTCGAGGAGATATGATCGAAGTGTTCAAAATTTTCAATGGGATGGATAGGATGGACCATGAACTTTTAGTACACCGCCAATCGACTGCTTTTACAAGGGGACACCAGTATCGATTGGTGAGGGACAATGCAAGGTTATGGTGTCGCAGGGAATTTTTCTCCAATAGGGTTGTTAATAAATGGAATAGCTTACCCCCGGAGGTAGTAAATTGTAACACAATTGACACGTTTAAAAAGAAATACGATAAACATGTTGGGGTAAATCGAGAAGCTATCCATTCTTAGAATAAGACAACCATAAGTATTCTTTATGGGCATTGTATAATATTTTATCATGTGTATATATTGTTTGTAATTTGTGTTAATTGCATTTTTAATTGGGTTGCTGTATTTTTGAAACATATGACAACCATATTTTTATGGGCATCTTTTTATCAGCCACCTCGTTGGGCATTTTGCCTGTTGTGGCGTTGTATTTGTATTTGTATTTGTATAAGTTTTGTCGTGATTGTGAACTGTTGTTGTAACAGACTTTTACTGCTTTTTTTCATTATTTTAGAATTAAATTGCAACTGTGATGCAATTTAATTGTATTACAATATTGTATTGCATTACAATATATATTTTCAACAACATCAACCACCTGTGTGTATGCACACTGGAGAAAACAATCATCAAAAAACAGGATAGTGAGATGTAATGAGTAATGACATTATTAGGACATGCATGCAAAAATTGAATATTACATGTATAAATAAAGTCTGTTATATTGGTTGATTGAATGTGTTGGTAAAATCATAAATATATTGCCTCCCTCTGTCAATCATCAGCATATTTTAAGCGTCTTTAAGGAATGTGTTCTTGTTGTACATTTTTTTTCTTAATACATTTTTTAGGGTCTCTATCGTGAATGTGAAGTTATTGTGTACAGGAACTTGGAAGGAGTTTACAAACTAACGCATTTCGAATGTGGAGCTGATGTTGCGAAAAGGGTAGGATCATACTGTAATACAGTATTATTGAAACTTATCACTCGGTTTCATATATTTTGTTTTGTTTTTACCCTTTAATATAGGTAGTATAGTCGAATCCTGTTATAACGAACTCCAAGAGAACGGAGAAATCACTTCATTGTTATGAAATTTCGTTATAAAGGAATTCCAAGTTTTTGCATTGTTCCTATGTAATCTTATCTGGGGGGATTGGAAAAAGAGTTCATTAAAACGGGATTTTTTTTGCTATAACGGTATTCGACTGTATTTCACTATCTGGGCATATTATTGATTTTTGTTGGTTTTTTTTTCAATATTTTATTTATTCAATATCCTATATATTTTTTCAACATTTATTTCAATTCAGGCTTATCACGAAGAGCATTCAGACCGAAAAATGTTTGAGAGTTTCATGTCTCGTTACAACAAAGCTTATAAGAGCCTTGAGGGTAAGAACATTGATTCATTAAATTATTTTCAAAGAGTTTTTTAATATTTTCATAAAATATAATTTTATCAGATATAGTATTCAATAGTATAAACAGTGATATCATGACATTGTTTCTCTCTGTAAAAATATATTATATGACAGTTTAGTTTTTTTTTTTAATTTCAACATTAGTTTGATGCTATCTCATCAGTTTTTTGAATCTGTCTTTTAAGGTAATATTTACTGGGAGGAATAATTAATTCAAATTGTGTTTAAAAAAAATTGTCTTTGTTATTGGTCATGAATTTTTTATTCTTTTAAAAAAAATTTAGATTGTTTTAGCACTTTTAAACTTCTCAATCATAGGTTATAGTTTAGTAACTTAAATCTTTTCCCCTTCCACATCAGAAAAAGAAGAACGTTTCCAAGTGTTCCAAAGAAATCTGAGGAAAATCAAATTACTCAATGACCATGAAAGAGGAACCGCCACTTATGGGGTGACACAATTTGCTGATTTGACAGGTGAGGTTAAGCAGAGGTTAATAATTTCATTAAATTTGAATGTTTATCACTCTATATAAGTGATAATCTAAGCCCCTCCCTCTCTATTTTACTTACAGAGGAAGAATTCAAGAAACACGCACTTGGTCTGCGAATGGATCTGCTTGATGAAAACGAGATAATTCCTGAAGCTGAAATTCCTTCTGAGCAGATTCCAGATTCATTCGATTGGAGAACGCAGAACGTTGTCACAGAAGTCAAAAACCAAGGACAGTGTGGCTCTTGCTGGGCTTTCTCCACCACTGGAAACATTGAAGGGCAGTGGGCTTTGAAGAAGAAAAAGCTTGTATCGCTCTCAGAACAAGGTATAAATTTCAGTTGTCAAATTTTTCTCTTAAATTAATTGCATTAAAAATTGGAAATTATGGGAAATATATAATTAACCCAAACTTATCTGATTTTTCTTTGATTGCATACTGCTAAGCTATAATTTATTTTCACTGGAAAAGAGTTAGGTGTATTACTGTAATTTCAAATAAACAACCCAATGGCATATATATGCCACACTCGGAAAAATAACTGACAGAAAAATGTTTTTGTAGAAATGCAGTGACTTTTTTTATACATGCCACAGTTTCGTGTAAGTCACACTTTATTTTCACCCAAGAACTGTAATGGCATTTACATACACTATGTTTCCAAAAGTCTGTGTCCTTTTTGGGGTTTCAACATTTTCTCGAATTTCTGAAAAAATACTGGGCGAATCGTTCAGAAATTTCAGTCATATAAAACCCTATATTAATCACTCACCATTTCCAGTGAAAATTTAGTCACGAGTGCATTTAGGAGACCAACAAAAGAATTGAATAAGAATAAAACGTTTTTGATCAACCCTGTATCAAAAAAAGTGCAAGTGACTTGTAACTTTGAAAAAATATTGTGTAACTTTGTGCAATACTTTGGTTGATTTTTGTGAGAATAGCATGTATATTCATGAAAATATTTTTTTCTATATGTTTTTTTCTATAAAAATTCCAACTTTTATAGCATGTTTTTTGCTTATGCCATGCAGAGTTTTCAACCAATTTTTACAAAATTCACAGAAAACATGACGCTATACATGAGACATGCTGTATGGAAACTTATAACATGACAAATCATTTTTCAATAAGGTACGAGTATTTTTAGTAAATTATTATTAATTGTACATGTGCAAAAAATATAAATTTCATTTTTTCATAATTTTTTATTGCCAACTTATATGAAAATTCCAGTTGAATGTCATGAAAATTCAGAAAGTCATATACACGATGTTGTGAGCTGTAATTTTAAAACTTGCCGAAAGTAACTGACTAAAAAATGGAGGTGCAGTAGTCCAGGTTGATAAGGTACTCTCCTAAAGTACCAAAGGATGTGTAGACGTGTCGAGAGTTTGATACCCGGTTTGTTTTTGCTAGAAACGTTCCTGATGCAGGGGTACATCAAAAACAGCAGCACCTCAGAAAAAAATTGCTACCGGAGGGAGTCCCTCACACCGATGGGTTAGCGCACCAACTGCTCGGTGAGTATAAAAAAGGCTGACATTCTCAGAATCACCAATAAATTATAGGTCCTGGTCCAATTAGCCCTCTTGTGCAGAAAATGACTGAGATGCGACAAAAATAATCAAATGATCTGAATAATAGATTTTCCACAAATTGGTACATGATTATTTTCTGTTATTTGATTATTTTGAGACTAAGCCCACGTCATTATGCGAATGAGCGAAGACGCTTGTCTGATGCTACGTAAGAGAAATGTTTTAGCATCACGCGTGTATGATGCCAAAACAAACTGAAGTCAAAAATGAAATAACAGCAAACAATCGTCTACCAATTTGTGGAAATATCCCTTATTCATTTATACTTTCAGCAAGTTTTAAAATTACAGCTCACAATATCATGTATATCTTTCTGAATTTTCATGACATGTGACTGGACTTTTTTTATATATCTTTTTCGCTATATATCTGGCAATATATAGAGTTATGAAAAATAAAATTTATATTTCTTGCACTTGTGCAATTAATAGTCATTTACTAAAAATGCTCATATCTCATATTTATACATCATTTATTATATGAGTAGTAAACGATCGCTTTTTAAATTCATACACAGTGTGTTTATGTGTAGTGCTAAGTTTTCTGTAACTTTTATAAAAACTGGTTGGAAACTCTGCGTGTTATAAGCGAAAAAAAATTTGATGAAAATTAGAATTTTTATAAAAAACATTTATATCTGAATATAAATACTCCATTCTCACAAAAATACACAGAATTATTGCACAAAGTTAATACAATATTTTGTGACAGTTACAAATTTTAGATACAGTTACAGTTTTTTTTTTGTCATACTGGGTTGATCAAAACTCTTTTTTTCCTATTTAATTTTTTGTCAGTCCCCTAAATGCACTCGTGACTGAATTTTCACTGGAAATAGTGAGTATAAGGATGGGGTTTACGTGACTGAAATTTCAAAACGATTCGCCTGGTATTTATCTGTTTTACAGATAAATACCATTTAACGACTTTTGGAAAAACAGTGTATAAAATTTAATTTTGTACATTTAACTTATCATTTAGAAATTCTTAGAGAATTTTTAAATTATTTCTGGTTTAAACATTAGGCATTATCCTGAAGTAAAAAATATTTTTGTAAACATAATTACAAATATGTTCAAAAAAGTCATTAGAATATTCTTGAAGTGAAGAAAAAAGTTATGAATAGGTGAGCAAACAAAAACACAAAAAATATGTACAGTAGAGTCTTGATATAATTTGAGTCTCGAAACTTAGAGGTTCCGGACAGAGGCGCTGACATGAAGAAAACATCGGGAGTAGTGCATTGTATTGTATATTCATGAATTATTGTGGAGGAGAGGGGCTCAAATAGCTTCAACCCCAGGTTCCAGATAAGCTGAAGTGTTATAATTTTACAAAATTCCATCTCAAAATCTTTTAGAGCATGTGTCAGCTTCCCTTATAAATAGACCATAGGTCTTAGCAGTTTCTTAATAAATTAAGGGCAAAACAGCTAAGCTTAGATGCCCTCCACACACACACTTTAAATGTTGTTTTCTGTTATTTTACAAATAATCTGAGTTTTCAGTTATTTGAGGTGGTCTATTTTCATTCACCACAGATTATCGAGACTCAAAACTATACCCAATGAAGACTAACATAAGAAAGAGTTGAAGTGCATTTCTCATGCTTAAACATATTTCAGTTCAATTATATTACATTCTTTTTCATCTTCAGCTATAACTTGATAATGGAAAAAAATTACTTTAAAGTCATTATCAGTTTTCCCTACAAGAGATAGTAATGATACAAATCTTAAATAGTTTTAATTTTCATAATGAATTAATGGTGATTTCAAATAATTACCATTGTGAATTTAATTTCTATTTTTTACTTTTAGAACTGGTCGATTGTGACAAAGTAGATCAGGGTTGTAATGGAGGACTCCCAAGCAATGCCTACAAGGAAATACTCAGGCTTGGTGAGCAAAATTGTTTTGTTTTTCTTCTTCGTATTGTTTCCATTGAAGTGGGCATTCTAATTTACTGTATTTGCTCAAATCTACCTCACAAACTTTGTTTCTTACCCCACTACCAATTCTGCATTAATTCAATGGAAATGTCCAATTGTCCAAATGTCCAATGTCCAATTCTGCACCATTCAATATGCATTCAGGTGAGAAAGTTTGATTTTGGAGGAAGAAAGTGCATTAGATGTGGATTGATATGATAATTGGAACTTTTGGAGTCTTAAAAAATATATACAGTAAAACCTGTCTTCAATGGGATCGCAAGGGACAGATTTCTTTCCGTTGAACGCAAGTTTCCACTTAATAAAGGTTCAATTGACAGAATGTTTAAAATTATGTAATGATCTTGTATGCAATTGAAATAAATTAATTGAAAATAAAGTAAATAATGTACATTATTCTCTCTCTCTCTGTCTAATTACTAAATATTTAGGTTTCCCCAGCATCTGTATAAAAAACTTCTGTTTTTCTTCTAAAAAGATGACATTTGCATCTCTTTTTACCTTTAAAATTTTCAATGAGGGTGTCAATACCTGTCATGTCAAGTTCAGTTTGTACTTTGTCATCTATGTTTATGTTACCCTTGCCGCCAGGACTGTAACTAGGATTTTTGTGAGGGGGAACATGATTTTGCCACCCCTACCACTGTAGAATTCAATGACACTTGTAACAGTGATTTTTTTCCCACCTAAAATTTGCCACCCCCTTTGCCTCATATAATCAGTGACTGAGATATAATCAGGCCCTGTTCAGCACTGTGATCACAGAAAGCAGCTTGCATACAATTTTGTAAGTCTTGCATATCATTTGGAAATTCAAACCTTGCACTGATTGCTCCTTTAGAAAAGCCTTGCTTTTTCAAAAAATTTTGCTAGTTTCAGAAAGCAACTGCTTTACTACAAACCACTGCGTCAAGTACAAAAACGATTTTTCCTTAATTTAAGAGTGGGTGATGCAGAATTCATATTGGCAAGCAAAGATTTCATAAAAAATTTTGGTAGAATACTTAAGCATTTTGTATGATCCCTTGGTCAATTGATCGCGAAACACTTGAATTGTTGGTGTGAAATTTTCCGTTAAGTAACAATTTTCCTTTGCATTTCCACGTTAGACAGGTTCTGTGTGGTCCAGGTTTTTTGAATGTGTATTTTGGCATTGAAATCACTGGACCAATTCCCCCCCCCCCCAATTGAAAACAGGTTTTCGTTTAATACAGGTTCCATTAAAGACAGGTTTTACTGTATTTGAACTTTGTTCTTATACTTTAATGATTCAAAATTGTTAATGTTATGAAAATTTCCACGTGCTTTAAATAAAGAAGAAGTCGAAATTAGATTTGTACTGCATGACATGTTATCTTTTTCTTAAATATCATAATTATAATAATTATAACAAGATTTGATGTGGAGTATTTTGATCTGTTGTGAATATGAGTTTTTTCTCATTTGACTTGAATTTTCCTTGTTCCTCAAGGTGGTTTGGAAGGAGAGAAAGATTATCCTTATGAAGGTGAAGATGAAAAGTGTGAACTCAAAAAGCAAGATCTTCGTGTTTACATCAACAGCTCGGTTGCTATATCCAAAAATGAAACCGGTTAGTTCTTGTTCTTTTTTTTCCCCTGTACCCTTCGAAATTAATAGAATTCATAATACAATAATAGCATGAATCTCAAAAAAAAATTGAATTATTTTTGTTTTCCCTGTGATGTATGACAAAAAAATTATTTACTTCTCGTTTTTACACGATTTTTTTGCAATTGTTGAAAAAATTCTGACTTTTATTTCTCACGTTTATGCAAAGACATTTCATTCACATTTTACTTTTACACTTTTTTACAAAAAAAAATTCATGAATTTTTCTGCTTCATTCTTTTCTCAAGACATGGCTCAGTGGCTGGTAAAGAATGGACCAATTTCAATTGGAATTAATGCAAATGCCATGCAAGTAAGTACTGCTTAGTGTCATTTATCATAATAGTTATCGAGCTCTCCAGTAACGGTAAAACAGAGCTGCAGCTGGATATTTGTTCATTCGAAGAATCATCTGTCTATCATTGTGTTGAATGTTTCTTCCGCTTCCATCAAATAGTGGAATCTTGATAACTTGACTACCTCAGTAACTTGACATCTATTATACCCATGGTTGGCACAATGCTAAATTTAATGGTGGTTCCCCTCCCTAACTCAATACAAGATGACCAAATCCTGCTTAAGCTGACTATGATTTGTACTATGTTATCGCAACTGCTTTTCAGAAATAGCCCTTTTTTTATCAGTTCAAAAAATTTTACGACATCACTCGTGTTTCAAAAATTCTGTTTCATTGTTTTCTATTTATTTGTCGAGATTCTCCTTCACATTGAGGATAGGGAGTTACTTCCCGTACTTCCTGCTGTTTGGAATTTGAAAACTGGACCTGTAGACTATGAAAGCCACAGATGTGACTGGTTTCTGAAATTTTTGAGCAAGAGATGGTTGAAAAAGTTAGCTAAATCAATAATATTTTAAAAGAGGAAGTGAAAGTTTTACTTATTTTGGACAATTTTATTGCTTATTCATAAAAAAAAGATCTTCCAGCAATGGAAATAAAATGTTTCTGTTTAATTCTGGATTATTTTCAATATGGAAACTTTTCATAGAAAATTGCAGATCAAAATATTTTATAAATTTGTAGATTCAATATAGAATTTTTCAATTATTTACAGGTATATATACATGCATTAACTGTTTTTTAAAAATCATTGAATGTCAGATGAAATAAAATCTTGCTAACATGACTCCCACTTAAGTCCACATGTTTTTCTATCCCCTTGGAGTGTCAAGTTATTGAGGTTCCACTGTATTTGCATATTTTGGAATGGTGGACAATCCACAAAGTATCTGATGATGATGTCGACTATGGGAGAAATATTTAAATTTATGTTGGTCCAATAACTTGAAAAAAAAAACTTTATTGTTTGCTCTACATTGCCCATTCTATTCATTCAAAATTATTTTTTAAGTAAACTTGAAAAAAAGAAAAGATAAAAAAAACTTGGTTTATTAAGTTCTCTCTTCTTTCAGTTCTATTTTGGAGGAGTCTCGCATCCATGGAAGTTCTTGTGCAATCCAAATAACCTTGACCATGGTGTGTTGATTGTGGGTTATGGTGTGCATAGTAAGTGAATTTCAAGTTTTTCCTCCACAAACATAAACTAATAAGCAGCAAAAGACTTTTAAAATATATAGAAAACTATTCTGAAAATTTTAATATCTTTGATGATCATTTATCATTATACCCAAGTCTGTAATGGTTTTTTTTTTTGTTAATCATTGTGTATTTACTATTCTTTTCCTTGTTTTCTGCTGCCCAGAACCATTATTACAAATACAAAAGCCACAACAGGCAAAATGCGCAAGGTGGCTGAAGAAAGATGCCCATAAAAATATGAATGTCAAACATAAGTAAAATACAACCCAAAACGAGAACAATCATCACGAAAAACTATACACTAAAATAAAAGCTAATGATTATGATAAAATAAAATACACTGCCCACATAAAAAATTATGGTTGTCTTATCTAAGTACGGATAGCTTCTCGATTTATCCCACTATGATTGTCATACTTTTTTTTAACGGATCAATTGTGGTAGAATTCAGAACTCCCAATGGTAAGCTGTCCCATTTATTCACAATCCTATTAGAGAAAAATTACCTGTGACACACACCACAACCTGGAGTTGTCCCTGAATGATACTGTTATCCTCTTGTCGAAACAATCAATTGATGGTGGTATTAATAACTTGTGGTCCATCTTATCCATTCTTTTTGAAAACTTCAATCATATCTCCCTGACACCTGCATTCTTCCAATGTAAACATTTTATCAAGTCTCTTGTCATAGCTCAAGCCCTGTGTACCAGCAAGAGTGCATGCGTTGCTCTTCTCTGCACCCCCTCAACCATGCCTGTGTCTCTCTGTAGGTATGGTATCCAAAAAACCTTATGGCATACTCCAGTCCAGGAAGAATTAAGTCACTGAAAAGTGGAAGGATCACTTTAGAAGAACTTTGTAGTCTTTACTATGGCTTTTCAAGCAGAATCCACTATATTTAGAAATAATGTTCATATAAATATGTAGATCATAGAAAATGCTTATCATTGTTGATTCATTTCTTTTCTAATCTGTTATTTAATTTTGTTTTCAGCTTATCCGCTATTCCATAGAACTATGCCGTTCTGGATCATCAAGAACAGTTGGGGTGCTTCTTGGGGTGAACAGGTAAGAGATGTTTTTGAACCTGTAGAATATGCATTCACTCAAAAAAAATTATATATATTAATATTTTGAACACCAATAGAGACGGGATGCTGTAGCCCAGGTCGATAAGATACTCGCCTAAAGTACCAAAGGATTGAGTTTTACCCATAGCTGCATCCCCATAAGCTGTTTCTAACATCCCAACAGTTTTTGGTGCTTTTTTTCCGCAGCAGGAAGCGAAACTTCACAGCCCTGCACTATTCACAAAAATCTGCTATGAACAAAAAACTAGGAACAAGCTAAACAGCTTCCACAAAAAAATTTCACGAATTCCTAACACAACCTTTCCAAGCAATGGTACTTGCCACATTGTCTCAGGATAAGTGGCTTTGAGATTACCTTGCAGGAAAACCGTGTACTACGGATGCTCTTCTTACCACAAGGCGATTCCAGGTACTCCCCTCATTAATTTGAAAGCTCAAGCCTTTTAAATGAGGAATTACATAATTGATTCTTCGAATATCTCAAAGGTATATAAAACAGATATTACACACACACATTCTATACAAGATGCATTGCATTAAAAAAAAATTCAGTCTTACTCAATTGTCAGTGGCTTTAATCATCAAAATCTACTTTTGTATGGTATAAAATTATTCATCACTCTTTTTTCTGTTTCATATATAGGGATACTACAGAGTTTACCGAGGTGATGGGACATGTGGAGTCAATATGATGGCTACCTCTGCTATCATTGATTAGATCAGTGCATATTTTTTCATCAATAATATTTTGGGAAATTTTATCATTGATTTGTATCCATACAAAATTGTGTCTCAGACTTTCTGCGTCATTAGAATATAGCTGTTGATACACTAAGAAAGATTTTATAAATAGTTTTTTATGCTGTTGTGTTTGTTAGATGATCATAAGAAAAAAAAGTGTTAACATCCGCCATTTGTATTAAATCACAATAAAACTGGTTTTTGTTTTACTGATAGTAAAATTTGTTTTAATTACATTATTTGTTGTGAAACAATTGAACTCTTTATGGGTGTATTTTAGTGTGGTACCCAAGCAGAATATCAATCGCCATAAACCGGTTTACTACCGCCCAATTTCTTTCACTTTTATCGCACATATGGTAAACTTTCATGGAAATAATATCTGCAGTAAACAGTTTCAGCAAAGTTCGTATCATAGTTTCCATGTTTTTGGCATTTAACCAGTGGTTTTTGCTCCAAACTGTGATCATAGAGAACATTCTTTTCGAAAACCTTTATTTTTGCAATACTTAATGTTTTTGGATATATTTTCAGGACAATAGTTTCTAAAAACTTAGTGCTGGCCAGTAATCAAGCTTTCAATTCATGGATATTACTGTGTGATAAAACTTTTATAAGAATCCGATTTCCTATTCTTTGGATTGCTTCTATGTCATCATCATGCTGGACTCCCATCGTTATAATAAGCCATACACCAGGGGTGGCCAACAGCTGGCCCGTGAGGTGATTTTGTGCAGCCCCCGACAAAAAAGTACCATGTATTAAATTAAATTTATGATCATTATTTGAGCTGTCGGTTCCAACAGCAGATTTCCTGATCAACTGCTTGCACACTACTTTTTGGTGATGGAAATGATTTAACGATTGAATTTAAATAGTGGTGTAACTTATTACAACGGAGTGGCATCCTTGGCCTATGACCAGAAAGAAGTTGGCCACCCGCCCTGGACTATGTTTGATTTATGATTATTTACGTTGATCCATGATCTTGCAACTGATTTATACTTAGATTATGATTTCATAATTATTTACAAAAACATACATTGCAAAATACATAGTGCCAGATGTACCCAGTCCGTGGGTACCAATGAGCCTATGTATCTTATGGTTTGACAGACTGCCATATCGTGAGAAAGAATCCAGGTTCAAAACCTGGTAGTTTTCTACAGTTTTCCAACTTTGAGACATGAATGCAAGCCAGTTCCCATTTAAAAAATCTCTTCCTCCCACAGAGAGCAGGCAAACCTTCATCACAATACTTACACACCCTTATAAATTCAGGCATCTGTCACTTTCACTCCAAAATAAGGAACACAGATGGCAGCATCACTAGAAGATAAAGCAAGCATAAACACACATGCAATATGTTCCTGAATCCACCAATTTGTTAGAAATTACCCAGAGGAATGTTTTACCAGGGAGTATGTGTACAGTTAAGCAGTAGTGGTGGATTTGTGGGAGAAAAACTATTGGCACACATACACATAGTTTTCTAAGCTTTAGTCCCAAGAGCAATTTAATATTTTGTTTCGAACTCAGTATATCAGTGGTTCCCAACCTACCACTGTGGTGGTAGACTCGCATAGTGAGGACCCGTGTTTAAACCCCACCATCACCACAGTGGTGATCAGCTGAAGTTGGTTTTCTGTGGTTCCCAACTTCGAGGTGTGAATGTGAGCTGATCTCTCCCCTTTAAAAAGTCTCGCCACAGAGAGCAACAGGCCTACAATGGTACAATTATTCAATCATTGCACTTTACCATAGTTAGAAAATTTGATGGCAGATGGCAACATATTACACATAACAAGCATTACACAGTAGCAAACTTCATGTTAGGTTCACAACACATGTACCAATTTGTTAGAAATTCTGCAGAGGAATGTGGACAAGGTGCATGTGAAGTTTAGTAGTAATGGTTCCAACCTGTGCTCTGCAGAGCCTTTAGGGCAGTGATTCTCAAACTTTTTTGATCTGCGGCACCTTTGTCTAGTCACTGTTTATTTGCAACTCTTCGGAAGTGTCTAGAAAAGTACCACTTCAAATCACCAAACAAACGCTCATTAGTGTAGCCAGCTCATTGCAAAACCTCCTATTGACGATTCTTGATGCACGCTGTCTCAGGAGCTATTAAGAAAATAAATAAATTGAGCCCTTTTCGATTTATCTTCATCTTGATTTATCTTTCCACAGATCTTGCACCACAAACTTTCAAACGGCAATCGTGCATCTTTCTTAGGGAATTCTTAAAACAGTTGGCGGAAAGAGAAACTTGATGCTCTTGTACAGACATCAAGCTGGAACTAATGGTCTTTTGTGACCATTGAATATTGTAATGAATGGTGGATTACCCCCTATAGTCCTCCAAGCACAAGACTTGGCTCTACAACGGATGATTCCATCCTTTTCTTTCAGGTAAAACGATTGTGCATCAGAGAATTGCTTGTAAGCAACTAAGCTTCCATATTTGGCTTCTACTTCTAGAAAAGAATAGAATCATTCATCTCCCTCAAAGCAGAATGTTTTGCATTGTTCTGCAGCGAACCCTCAGTTGACTGGAAATATTCTGCAGTAAAAATTCCTATGCTGGTGTTTTCTACAGTTTTCTTAAAATTCTTTCAGGTTATTCTGCAATTTCAGTTTTCTGCATATTCTCCTATGCAGTCTATCATGATGCAACATGTCTCATGTCACGCTTTTTTGGAGTACCTACACGCACCTTATAAACATTACTCTGATGAATTTATAATGAACTGTTAATGAGGAACATCTTGTGTGTTATATGCATGACCCTAATGTTGTCTGAGTTGTGATTGTTCATGTTTTACTGGTGTTGCCATCTATCTTCCATGTTTGAAAGTGAAAATGTCAAATGCTTGAGTTTTCTTGTTTAAAAACTGCCTGCTCTGTGCGAAGACACTTTTTAAATGAGACCTGCTCCCATTCACGCCTTAAAATTGGAAGTATTGAATGGACTGCAATCTGCTCAGATCTAGATGAATGTAATGATATTCTAGCATTTTCTAGACCAGTGTTTTTCAACCACCAGCTCCTGGGGGGGGGGGGGTTCATTTTCAACATTTCATCTGATTCATGTACCCACTACATAATTTTAGATTCGATCAATATAATACTGTCCCTGTATTGGTTTTTACTTGTCTTAGCTTGTCAGAAGGTCCACCAGTTCATAAAATTTTTCAACAACAGTTGAACTTGCTTATAACAAACACAGATATTATGAGTTGCCGGAATTTTTTCTGTGTCCCATGAATTTCATGTTGTTTATGCTATTTTGATTGCTTATAATGAACACTGATTTCAGCAAAGTATGCTTATAAAGAATTTTTGACAAGTTTCCAAACATAGAATTGTCATGAATTTCTTTGTAATTTTGTAAATTTACCTTTCTGTACCTGATAAAATGTCTCATTTCTTTACTTAGACATTTTAGTAAGGTTGTTTAGGGTACTACAAAATCCTATTTTGCTTCTTTTTTTCTACTTTTCTCTGTTAAATCTTATTTTGTTTGCAGAAAGCCTCATTAGGAAGAAAAGAGTGAGGTTATTTATTCCCAAGAATCTAACTTCCAAACCACCTTTAGTGTACCTTTGCCATTCTCAAGCTAGATTCGAACATTAGTTGTGATGGGTTCATTGTGTGCAAATTAATTTTGAGAAAGTCCAAGAGTGCAAAACACTTCATTGCTTCAAAAATTGTAGCTCTGCAGTTGGTTGAAAGCCAAAGGATGGGGAAAAAGTGAGTAATAAAAAAATTTGGGATTACTCAAAGTTTGTAACTCTTTTCAAATGGTTCAAAAAAATGAAACAAAATTTTTTTTCCTGTGTCCTTGTGCTCTCACTATACAAAAAAAGCATGCTTATTTTTGGCAAAAATGATTTAAACGCAAAGAGTTCAAAGCCCGCAAAAAATATTAAGGAAAAGAAGCAATGATTGACATATTTTTGTTGATGTATTCAATTATGTGAGATCTTAATTAAAATATTTTAATTCATTTTTATTTTTAAAGTTTAATTATATTTTAACTTTATTAAGATTATTTTAATCTATTCATTTTAAGAATGCTCAGATAACAGAAATGTGTATCGTAAAATGTTTCATGTTATCATGCAAAATGTTTTATTTTGCTTAAACACATCATTTTTCAAGTCAATACATATATAACGAAGCCTGTTTTTTCCCAACTTCGTTATAAGCAGATCCGACTGTATTTTCACCTGTCCATACATATGGAAATGGTTGAGAACCACTGTTCTAGACTATCTTGCTGCAGCCTGGACTGCACACAATCATTTTCTCTGGATATAAGCTGGTGGTGACATTAATGAGAGCCTGAGTGTCTCGCGGTTTCTCCGGTTTCCCCATTAATGTGACTCGATTGTTCATCAAAGGTAAAACAGAAAATAAAGACACGTCATAATGATACCAGTTTAGAAAATAAAATTATTTTCGAAATCAATAACACCATTAACAAAAACGTGAAAGCAATAACAAAAGAAATACTTATGTATTTTATGAAGCAAAATAACAAGATAAATAAATGGAAAGATATATCATATCAGTCTTTCAGATCATCACAGATGCTATTCCTTACAATATAGTGATAAATATTTAAAGCATTTCAGGCATCAGGCATATAAATGACTATTTTACTCGTGTATAAAGAATGGGAACTAAAACACTCTATTGTACTATTTCAAACAAAAAAAAGCACAATATTAGTATGCACACACATTACTCCAGTATAACTATGACACTGCATCAACTTTATGTAAGAAAAATTTTTTTTTGTGTTTTCCAACCTGTATTGTGTGCGGGTGCGAAAAATACTTTTTCCAGCCATGTTGGAAAATATTAACCACACAGAGAAATCAAATGGATATTAATGCAGTACTTCATCTCTTAAAAACATGATTCTGCAACTGCATATACAGTCGAATCCTGTTATTACAAACTTCAAGAAACCAGATAAATCTCACTTTGTTATAACAAAATTTTATTATAAAGGAATTTCAGATTTTTACATTGTTCCTACGTAAACTTATCTGGAGGATTAGAAAAATTTTCTTTAAAACAAGATTTTTGCTATAGCAGTATTCGTAAAAACGGGATTCAAGTGCACATCTAATTTTAGACAAAACAGCAGCATATATCCAAATTGACAGAAAAATTTATTTTTGGTCAGTGAAATATTTCTCCTGTCTTTACAGATCCAAGGACATGTCCCCCATCAAGGGTGGAACTGACAGGGTTCCAAACAATCCTCATCATTTTTTGTTTTCTCACACTATGATTTCACTACAAAGAGGGACACCTGATGCAGGGTGTGAGGGCATTTTCAGGGATGTGCATATTGATCAACACTCTTTATGTAGTCAAACCCTACTACAGCGAACCTTCAGATATAACAAAAAACATTTTTGGTCCCTTCAGATTTCTTTTATACAATTTAATTTCATAAGACCATAGCAAACCCCGAAAAGTATGAAAATCAGATGTACAAACGCCTATAATTGTTTTAATTTATTTAATTGCTCCATAATTTTTTTTACACTTAAGATTTTAATACACAGTGGACCCTCTCAATAAAGGATACCCATGGGACGAAAAATTTCGTCTGCTCACAGAGAGTGTCCATTAATGGATAGTAATATACATTCAGGACCATCAATATTAAAAAATTGTCTGCTAACTAGGAGTGTCCATTACGGGAGGTTTCATTGTACTACTACTAAACTGCATATGCGTCTCGCAAACATTCCTCTGAGGAACTTCTAACGAATTGAGGCATGTCAGAAGGAAGTGTGCATGTTTTCTGTACGTGACATGAAGTTTATTTATGGGAAATGCCTGTTGTGTGTTTAAGTGTTGCTGACATCTGTCTTCCGAGTTTGGAACCAAACAACTCAGTGTGTTATTCTGCCACTCAAAATTTTACTAAAAATCATCAGTGTTTTGACACGAAGACATCAGTTATACTTGTTTTTTTACTGTTGTACTTGTGCTGCCATCTGCCTTCCATATTTTCAAGTGAAAATTGTAATTGCTTGAACTTTTATGTTATGCAAGTATCATGTTGGATGACTGTGACATAAAAGCACTGTATAGAGATTACTGATACCTTTACATCAATTATGAATTTTCATCTTCCACATGAAGTCTATTCCAGGCACAGATGTACAAATTTTTCTCAGTCTAAATGCTGAATATGAAAGATGGTAATGCTCTCAGGCTGATGTTACTTATCATGCTGTGCATTGGTACTTTTCAGGAACAGCTTTTGCAGTCCCTGCTTATGTGCACCCCGATTTGAGATGTGGATTATGTTTCCATGACATAACTTTATATCTTAGAGGATACTGTAGTTTTTTTTTAACGTAAAAATTAAAGTAATAGGTTTGAATCTGATAAACTGATAAAAGCAAATTTAATTAAGAATCCACCTACAGCATGCATGCTCAACCCGTGGCCCTTGGAGTCATCTGATGTAGTTAGGGACCTCAAACCTAATTTTGCAAAAATAAAATAAACTAGGCGGTATATTACCAGATCATTCAAGTGACTGCAGTGCAGGTCAACATCGCTTAACCCCTTGACAGTGATGTGTGAGTCCAGCTCGAGCAACAGAAAAAAACATACGTCATAAAATTTTTATATATTTGTGATTTGATGATTCTATTTTAAACACTTATTTTACAAAAAAAAAGTGGGTTTTTTCCATGAAGTCAGAATTGAGTTCGTTCATCTTTTTTACTGATATAATGTACAACAACAAACAAACAAAAAGATTTAAATTTTTCTGTATTTGTTCTGAAATAAATTACACTGGCAAGGGGTTAAGCACGTTCCCAGATAACTCAAGTGACCCGCAGTACATTCACAGACAACATGAGTGGCCTGCAGCTTCTTTACGGATCACTTAAGTGACCTATGATGGCACTATTCCAGATCACTTAAGTGGCCCACCCTTTCCAAAAAGTTGAACACCCTTGGCCTGCAGTATAGGATTTGCTTAACTTTACGGGTGTTTGCCTTGGCTTTGTTGTAAAGCAAGAATGTGCTATCAATATATAGTCAAAACTAATAATTATAATATTTATTATAATTACATAATTTATTATATTTTTAAAGTTTTATTTTTTTAAATTTATTTTGCTTTTTTTAATTTTTTTTTCTTTTCATTTTGCTTTTTTTCAACTTTTACAATCTTTTTTACAATTTTGAGTAAGTTGATCCATATTTTCTTATTCTATTGGATATAGTGAACCAAATGTTCGGTCTCCTGAAGTTGCGACTGTGGTGGTCGAGTGATTCGTTGTCATAGTGACAGACTTGCATTGCAAGGAGCCAGATTCGAACTCCACTGGTGGTCGGCTGAAGTTGATTTTCTGTGGTTCCTAACTACGAGTCCCGAATGTGAGCCAATCTCCCCTTTAAAAAGTCTTGCCACAGAGAGCAACAGGCCTACACCGGTACAAATATTCAGTCATTACACTCACTTCACTCATAGTTCAAAATATAGATGACAGCACTATAACAAGCATTGCACAGAAATAAACTTCACTTTTGGTTCACAACACATACAAAAAAGCGGGTCATGATCTAGTTAGGAGGAGGTCCCTTAAAGTTCGCTATAGCTGGGTTTGGCTGTATATTGTTGTGAAGAGAAACTGAGAAAATCATTAAACAATATAAGATTTTTTTTTAAAAATCGGTTTTTAACTTTGAGTGGCAGTGAAATACTTGTGATGCAAGATTACAAGCGTCCCATACCTGTCTATACTTATTCCTCCTCCCCTCCCTATTAATAGTTATTTGGCAGTAAAATGGTTAGCAAATTATTTTCAAGTGGTGTGTGTGCATAGGGGATCTGAATCCTTGAAAGAGTTATGAATGTACATTTATGAAGCTGCTCAAAATTGTCTTCAACCTGTTGATCCTTGTCTGATCAATGGACTTGTGGACTCAAGAAAAATCTTAAAACAATACTTCAAACCAATGTTTCTCAAAGTGGCCCATTAGAGGTGCTAACACACAGGTTGGTTTAATAAATGAAGGAAAAGGTGCTGATTACATTTTATCGGTAAAACGAGGGGAAGGGATAAGAAAAAAAGTTTGAAAGATTGCTTTAAACCATTCTTTTGAGCAACATTAAAGCATGAGAAAGATGCCAGTCATTCATTTTGATCACCAAAGTGAAGCAGCATCTGGCACAGTTAGTACTTGTGAGTGTGACTACCTGGGAACACAATGTGCTTTTGGCATTACTTTACAGCAAGGCCAACCTCTTGGGGTACAGTGCTTACATCTCCCATTGGACAGAGCTTGGGCCATGTCTGTTTTTAGTCATTCAAAAACCTGTGTGTGATGTTTTCTTTGGAGTCTAATGAAAGTCCTCAACAGTGTGACCATATACTAAGTCTTAGTTAATTTAATTTAAATTGTATCATTGAAATACATGATACCTCTCCCAACAAATTTTTCGGCTAATGATTTGTTTTTCATGGTTTCCAACATCAGCTAATAAACATTTTTGTTGATATGGATGCACATGATAATCCAACACATTCACTCAAAATTTCAGTTCGCAATCTTATTAATTTATGTTAGCCTCAAATCACTTCCAGATATACCTCTAATTCCCTTTAAGAAAGCTTTAGTTCAATTTCATGAAAAATGAAAAATTAAAAGAAAAAATATTAAAAAAGGAGCCAAGACAACATGGTGGAAAAAAAAAAATCTTCAGTTTCTCATTTATCCACTAGTGGCACTGTTTGTTTCAGCCTTTGGTCAGAGTTATCTTTTTTTTATAGAACTTCGTGATGTTTTATAAAATATATCCTATAATTTAGGACAGAACCTGGAACACCTTTCGAATGTGATTTTGGAACAAAATCTTTGTTAGTTGAGATATCATTGTAGTTGACGTTTTTCATTCAAAAAGTGCCTGTGTTATTATTTTACAAGTTAATCAGGGGGTAGGTATTGGCAAAATATATCAAAAGGAAATATGCGTTAAAGACTGATTGTGTGATGAAGGATAATGAATCAATATCAGGCATAAGGTAAAGGAGTATTCAATTATTTTTTAAGGTGTTTAAACATATGTACTCAAATATAATAATTGTGCTATTCACAAAGCTTAAGTTTCTGGAAGGAAAATGTCTCAACAAAATATAGAAAAATTGTACTCTTAAACATCAGATCTGGTGAAAACTATTTGTAAAACCTTCATGCAGCATCTGTCACGAGTGCTATTATTACAATTTTGGTCAAAACATAATCCATATCGCTAGTTCTTATGTAATAACATAAAACAATTTCTTCAAAAATATTGATCGTTTTTTTTAAATATGTCTTTAAAAAAAGCATTTAATACCTCAAATTATTTTATAGGCTAAACAGACATCAGTATTCACAGAAATCATATATGAATATAGTAAATAGTAATAAAACATAACTTCAATAATTCTCAAAAACATTCACTTCCCATAAAGACTTGTGCACACTACTACTTTACCAATTCAAAAGTGCAAAAGTTCAGAACATGCACACAAATTATATAATGCAAAGTCAGTATATCTTAGGGAAAAAAGCATCAATCATTATGAATGGTATCATTCAGTAAAATATTGATCGTCAAACACAGATTTTCATTGATATGAGTTTCACTTATCTCAAGATATTGATGTCCATATACAGAGAAAATATATATTAAGGTGTCATTGAGATTTCTATAGAAAAATATGGCCAGTATATCAATGAATATCTTCAAATGTAGCTGAAAATTACAAGTTTTTTTTTTAATAACTAAGCACAATCATTTTATGCCCATGCAGAGAAATCTTTCAACTTTACAATAAACTACACTGGAAAAAAAATTTTCTTCTCTGAAAATGTACTTAAAATTTATAGTTTTAGTTACATGTAAATTTTTTTAAAAAATCATCTCACAAATTATTTATGTACAGAGAAATTCAAAACATCCATAGATTGGTATAAACAAACAGAGAACCTATAAACTAAAAGTCAGTCATTTCAGATCTGCTGGGTAATACCATCTTGTATTTAATAAGAAATTCAGATCAAATAAAGAAATTTAAGATTCAAATAATTGAAGGGTGGCCAACAGCTGGCCCGTGCAACACCTGGACAACGCAAAAATATTGTGTATCAAATTAAATTTGTGTTCATTATTTAAGCTATTTGTTCCAACCGTAGACTTCCTGATTGTATCATTATATTTCTAGTGATGGAAATAATTTATTATGTTTCTCACCATACTGCCTTTTAACAAGAATTACTCATGAAGGCTGTTATATAGCCATTTTTTCCCTATTATCAATACCTCTCAATTTTCAACAATTTAGGGAAGGAATTCATGCACTTAAATAAACCATTTTATACATTTAGTTATCTAAATTTTAATTCAACACCATAAAGTTTCATAAACTCAAACATAAAGCGCATTCATGAATAGCATTTTCTAAAGTAATCAATGAAAAATGAATTTCACTAAAGATGCTAAAAAAAACCATCTAGAGAAATGTCCATGAAACATTTCAGAAGTATCCATAACTACTACAGCCGAATCCTGTTTTAACGAATATCATTATAGCGAAAATCCCGTTTTAATGAACACTTTTCTAAACCCTCAGATAAGTTTACATGGAAACAATGCAAAAACCTGGAATTCCTTTATAACAAAATTTTGTTTTAACAAAGTGATTTCTCTGGTCTCTTGGAGTTCGTTATAACAGGATTTGACTGCACTACTTATTTGCATTTTGATTTTGCACCAAAATCAGTTTACAGCAGCACTGCTCAAACATATCATTAGTCAGATGTTTTATTTGATTATTTTTCAAATTCAACACATGCAAATTTTTTATGTTTCTATAGGAGTAATGTTGAATGGAAGTCAGGCAAAAAAAAAATTAGTGAAAATACAAACAATGTCTATATATTTGAGATTATAAACTTAGTTCATTATAAAAATTTTTAAAATAGGTTTATAAACCAAAACATAATTTTCAGCTAAATTTCGATTGTAAATGAATTGCACAGAGGGGAAGCGTTTATTAAGTTATTCAAATGTTTGGATATGATATGTACAAGCAATTTAGAGTGTCAACATATTTCAATGTTTTTTCTCCGCAATACAACATTGACTTATTTAATGAATTATATATTTGTTTATTTTAATAAAAATTCAAAATAAAAATTATACAATCAAAAACCTAATAGCAATGCTAATTTCAAAACAAATAATATAACACAGTATATAAGTATATTTAAAAGCATAAAATATTGACAACGAATTCTCCCAACAAAAATTACCCCTGAAATTTTTTTAATTTTTTTACAGAGACAATGTATTGAATGATATTGCCACTAGCATTACCTGAGTTACAAACAAGACCTATAAAAAGTCAAATTAATATAGGTCAAAGTAAACACATTTATACTGTACTAATTCAACGTTTACAATATTATTTTAATCATACAAAACATGAAATAATACTTTGAAATCCACTTAAAATCTATTGCTTATACTTAAAAGGCGAAAAAACAGATCTGATAAACCAACCAATGTCAACAAAACATTTTGCATACCAAAAACATGTTTCAAAATGTGAAGTATTCATTACTGTTAACATTTGTATGAGACTCAAATAATAGTTGGTTTTTTTTAAATATTCGTGTATAACTAATATAAATATATATACTTAAGAACAAATATCAAATAATAATGTTAAAAAATAACTGATATTGCTCAGGAATGCAAATAAAAGATATGCATAGCTAACTTTCTAAAAATAATTCATTTAATGAAAAACAATTCTTCTAGAGAAACGAAAGCTGTTCACTAGACACTAAAGTAAATATAAGTTCAAAAACCAGAGTTTTTACACAAGTTTTTCCAAATGTTGATTAATTATTTTTTATAAGGAAAATAATACAATTGGTATCAAAAGTTGAGATAAAGCTTGAAATAAAAAACAAAATTAACTTTTTTTGTAAGTCACATAAACAGGTATATATATATACAAACACATGTCAGTACACGATTATCAAACTTTTTTATATGCCAAATTCATTCCTTACTCTTTCTCGTTTGTATTAATATCACATACACAACTGTATTATCAAATTTAACAAATCACGGGGGTTACATAGTATTAAACTGGGCATTTGACATACAACCATTATTGTTATTACAAACATTCACATTAAAAAATTTTGGTTTTTTAAACAAAAAGTTACATCATAATAATAATACAAACCCTCTAACAATTTATAACATTCAATTCCATCAAAACTGTATGCAGCATTTGCTCAGACTTATTAAAAATTTTCTCTGGTAAAAATACATATTCACAAGAAGTATACTTCTCATTCAATATTAACAAAATATTGGCAAATCTCTGGATAGAACTTGATAACATTTCATGGGCTTTCGAGTGTTGAAGGGTGCAAGAATTTCACAGCCTATAATAATATAGCACAAAAAAACTTTAAAATTAAACCATATGTACTGTAATGTTTCTTTTTAGAAACATTCTATTTGATGATAAAAACCAGAATGTAAATGCAATCATTTCAAAACAAAAAAATACTTTAAGATGGCCTTCCGAGTTCTGAATTGATTCACTGTATCAATAAACACTCTGTCACAGATTAGATGTGAAATAGAATAATGATCTCAAATATTCTTTCAAATTTAAGATTATTTGTTCTTAGAATATGGGCCGCCATGTGGTAACCATTAGAGTAGAGTTTATTATGCAAACTTAACGTAAGCACACCGAATATTTACCACACCCCTCTTTGCCAAATAAAATTTAACTTGTATCATTATTTCCCAATTATAATCTGCAGATTAAAATTCTTTAAAAAATATTAATTTCTTAGCGCTGATTGCATACCACTACATATTGTTGCCTCAATACTACAACTGGATAACTCGTTTTTGGATGTTTTGAAAAAAAAAAAATTCATTCAAACACTGAATGAAGTATGAAGTACGAAAGCCTGGATAACCAAGCAGAGATTGAGATATAGTTCGGAAAGAAAATTAGCATTGCTCTACGGGGAATCAAACCACCAATCTCTCACGGTCCGTGTGAGTATTCTAACCATTGAACTACAGAGGACAGGCATTTTCCTTCGTTAGAGCATGTGCATGAATGCTGAACGGGACTGTGCATGGGCAGCCTCCTAACTAAGCTAGTAGCTCTTATGATGTTAGCCCCCAGATGGCGACATATAGAGAGAAACGATGCCACTTTCTGCTGTTCAAAGTACGAAAGCCTGGGTAACTAAGCAGAGATCAAGATGTATATAGTTTGTAAAGAAAATTCACATTACTCTGTGAACCAGGACGTCGTAAGAGCTATTAGCTGAGCTAAGAGGCTGTCTATGCACAGTCCCATTCAGCATTCATGCATATGCTCTAATGAAGGAAAATATCTGTTCTCTGTAGTTCAATGGTTAGAACACTCACCCGGACAATGAGCGATTGATGCTTTGATTCCCCACGGAGGAATGTGAATTTTCTTTACGAACTACATCTCGATCTCTGCTTGGTTATTCAGGCTTTCGTACTTTGTATGAACAGAGGAGAGTGACATCATTTCCCTCTATAACTGAATGAAGTGTATATTTCACATTACATTATATAGAAACAAAAAAGAATAACTTCACTTAGACTTAAGTTATAGATTTTCTAGTTGTAGCATATTTCAGTGCATGCTAAGACGTGTTATTTTTTGTACTTAACTAAAAATCACAAATTTTTGAGTTATCAAGTTGTAGTATTCAGGTGGCGATATTATCTGCAGCTTTTTTTCAGAGATTTTGGAATAAAAAATAAATACCTAAACATTTGATTTCATAAAAATATTTTGTGTGATGGCAAGTAGAAGAGCCAACATTTAAAAAAATGTAACTATAAAGAACCCTTTTTAATTTCCATTCCTAAATATTTCAATATAATGAATAAAATTTGAACAGACAGATTATAGGAAGGATATTTAGGGTCCAAAACTGCCTAGGGAACCTTAGCGCATCTGGTCATTTTTCAAATTATAAGATCAAATTTTTCTCTCAATGTATCAAAATTCTGATATGTAATTTGATTCGTTGATAATCTCAAAATGTTTTTCAATAATTTTCATAATCAGTATTTAAGAGGTTATGATTAAATATTCACATGGGTACCACAATGATAGAAGAAATAGCATATCCAAAAACTGGCCATACAGAAGCAATCTTGAGAAATAAAGTTTTATTTTATGCAACAATATTTCTAATTTTAATTAATGTTATATTTTATTTATCATTCTTTTTCTCCCTTTGTTTTATGATTTTCCCACCAAACTAATGAAAGAATGAAGTTAATGTGAATGAAATGATGGGATGGTAATGTAAGTAGGTCTATTTTTAATGTTGCAAGAAACAAAGTAAATCTACAGCTTATGATCAATAAAGATCAAGGGGAAATTAAAAATTCAAAATAATAATTCAAAATAAACCAATTGCCAAATTGTCAGTAAATCCTAAGATCCCATATAAAAGAAAAAATAGTCACAATCACAAATGACAATTAAAACAGGACAATACTCAAAATTGATTAACATAATCACTAAGGCTAACCAGTTAGCAAACCAACATAAAATTAAGATATATTTCTATTTACTTCACACTCACTTTTTGCAATGCTGTAATCCAAGATACTGACTGTGTCCTGTTTGGAACATTGGCAACAGACATGTACATATGTAGAAGCTCTTTGTTTGCATCTGTGTAGGTAAAGACAGCACCACTAATTTGTGGAGAACCTGTGCAAGGAAAGTACGCAAACAATATATAATTTGAATTATATAAAAAAACAGTTTCATTTATAGAATTTTTCTTTTAGAAAAATTAAGTACAGAATATGTGTCAAACATCAATTAATTTCATTTCAGTAAAAAATATATATGAAACTGAATTTCTGTCTAGCTTTCACTATGCATTAATCAGACATACCTGGACTTCCACGAGTGCCCAAAACTTTCATTGATGTAACTGATGCCAAAGGCACTGGGTTATGCTGCCAAACATCACCTCCATCAAACATAAGTGATCTATTTCAAGTGTATAAAAAAATATGTTTATGTCTCAAAATTACAAAAGGAGGGAGGATAATAAAAAATCCTACTTGATGTCTCGAGAAATTCAAAACAACAAACAAAATCTTGGGGGAAAAACACACTTTCAAAAAATTTGCCCAAACAATGACTCCCATTTGCTAGAAGTACGAGCTCTTTGTTTTAAACATACTTTCATAAGAATTAAACAGATTTTATGTGGATCTGGAATATGGAAAGTAATAAAAACAATAAAAATACAGATATTTTAATATTCATGCAAACTTCATACATTTTACAAATAAATATTCAAGAATTCAAATTCAATAATAACCAAGGAAGAAGATAGCAACTTTCTGACATAATTTGGTCATGCATGAACCAAGTGCAGATGACTATTTGTCTATTAGAATCGTATTACTCAAACCCAGTAGTGCCAAACTTGGGGTGAGCAAGTTAATAATTCAACAGACGAGCAGCTTCTTTTTAAAGCAAATACGGTAAAACCTGTCTTCAACGGAATCGCAAGGGACCAAGATTTTTTTCCGCTTGGTTTTCACAGGTTTCCACTTGATAAAGGTTTTCATAATGTGTAAAATTATACAACAATCTCGTAATTCAAATAAATGAAAAATAAAGTAATTGATTTAAATATAGACAGATTAAAGTACATTATTTACTCAATAATTACTAAATATTTCAATTTTCACAGCATCTCTGTATAAAACTTCACCCCACACTTTTCATCTGAATTGATGACATTTACGTTCATTTGACTTCCTCTAAAATTTTCTATGAGAGTCAATATCTGTTGTGTTCAGTTTGTACATTGTATTCTATGTTTATGTAATCCTCAGCACCAGGGCCTTAACCAGGATTTTTGTGGGGGGGGGGGGGGGGGGCAAGATGATACTGCTGCCTCTGACCACTGTAAAATTTTGCCGCCTATTTCACCTCCCTCTAATTCCGACCTTGCTTGTGCTAAGCAAGGTCGACCTTCCACTGTGATCACAGAAAACAAGATTGAATAAAATTTTGTTAGTTTTGCATAACATTTGGAATCTAACCCTTGCACTGATTTCTCCCATAGAAAAACCTACTTTTCCGAAAAATTTCGATATAATTTCAGAAAGCAGGTGCTCCGCTATATATGGCTTTTTAAAGCCACAACATCAAGCATGGAAACGGTTTTAGCTAATCTAAGGGTGGGTTAAGTAGAACTCATTGGCAAGCAAAGATTGCTCAAAAAATTTCAATAAAAGCGCTTTAACATTTTAAATGATCCTTTGGTTGTGAAACAGTAAAAGTGTTTGTGTGAAATTTTCCTTTCCATTTCCGCATTAGACATGCTCCGTTTAATTCAGGTTTTTTTATGTGTATTTTGGTATTGGAATCACAGGACCAAAATTTTTTTCTGTTGAAGACAGATTTCCGCTTAACCAGTCAGCTGTCCAATTAATTCCTTTTTTTTCCCCTTTTTTAAAAGTTTGAAGCTAATAAAATTAATTTTCATTAAAAATTTTTTATGAATATATTTAAACTGCCTTTCTTAACTGTTTTTTAAAATCATTATCAAAAAAATTTTTTGACAGTTGAAATCAACTAAAAAACTAATTAGTTATCAAAAATTGAAATAATTAGAGAAAAAATTGGCATGATGGCAAATGTCGTCATAACCATCTGAGAATAATACGGTTAATACAGGTTCCATTACAGACAGGTTTTATTGTATAAATACAGTGGAAGCCACTTATTGGAATAATGGATAATGTTATCATTCAGGTATTGTTATCACTTTTGCAATGTATGGAATGGACCAATATCATAACATGGAAATATAAAAATGTTGTTTATAGTTAATCAGTACTTTATTTTATACTATAAATTTTTGTTTTCCATCAAAAGTTTTCGTTTGTGCATTTTGAAGCTTTAAGGTAGAACTCAACTTATTTTGTAGTTTCAAGACTATGTAGGAGGTCAGAATATGTAAACCCCTCCCTCATTTACAAACATTTCTGTACTCAGTTCACAATGTCCTAATCAGGCCGTAGTACCTGCCTTGATCCATGGACATGGGGAGCTGCTTTTGCAATAGGTTTATATAATGTAAGGTATAAAATGAAAAGCCCCCCCCCCCCACCTTCAGTTTTTGGTTGACCAGATTCATGGTTATATGGTTATTATTCTGCCCAAAGACTCTCAAGAGATCTAAGTAACGCACTGTACATGAAAAAATAATACACATTAGACTGGTTCCATTCTAACTCCTCACAGCGGCTGAATAACAATATTTAAAAAAAAAACCAGGATTTTATCTTAAAGTAAAAATATCCTGTTTTAGAGCAATGTAGAAAATTTAGCATTTTACAATGAGTTATGTAAGAAAACAAAAAAAAGGAAGTGGTCCTGTTTGAACAAATGGGACGTATGGTTACCACATTTCCCTCTAGGTTTCTTTCAGATATAGTGTTATCAATTGGTTATTGTTATCAAAAACCCGGAGCCCAGGTGTGATCACATTAAGCAGGGTAGAGTACTCTGTTAATATTTGTAAAGATTACATAGACAAATATTTTCAGACGGACATGAAAAAATGAATTAGAGAAAAATAAAAAGCCGCCTAATAAATAAGAGATATTATCATATGATCAGATGCAGATCTCCAGTGCTATTGCAGATCCTATCGCAGTGACAATAGAGGTGATAGCGTTCATTTTCCCAAGGAGCAAAAAAGAATGTCCACTAAGTTCATCCTCCCCAAAACATTGCTCAAGATCCATGCCCAACACATCCCATAGATCAATAGTTTTGGGTTTGATTCCTAGATAGAGCACACGCGCGTGCGCATATGTTTTTATTCTTTCAACAATTGGCTTCAAATAGTAAATATTGGTTCAACCTGCCTGACAGACAGGTAAATAACTAGAACAGACTGCTAAATAACAAATAATTGTGTAACAGAAAAAATCATAAAAAATACCAATAAAAATGACTTTATGTGAAAGCACTTACTGGTGATTGGAAGACAAATAGCAAATGAAAGACACATCATCATCAGGTTTATCAGGATCGCTGAGTATGAAATTTGCACCTTTAGAGATAAAAAATAATGAATCATGCACATATAATAATCATGCACTTATTCATCAATCAAAATCATAACAATGATAGATTGTAAGAATTCAAATTGAATTACAATTTATTAGATCAGGGCCACAACTAGACGCTTTCTCAGTCAAAACAAACACTCATTTTGGCACCCTCTTATAATGTTGAAAGAGAGGTTAAAGGGTGAAATTTGTACCTGTTCTGATTCGGTACCCAGGACACCAGACCAGCCTGCTCCCCAATTCCGGGCCTGCTTAGATGAAACAAACGGCAGTTCTGAAGAAAATTGTTTATACATGTGTATGTATTCATTAGCGTACGCAAGGGGGGGTTTGGGGGGGTCTAACCCACCCCCCCAAGCCGAGATTATAGTGTTATTTTACAGGAAAAAACTTAAACCCCCCTTGAGAGGGAAAAAATTGAAACTCCCACCCCCTTGAGAAAATTCTGCGTACACCTATGTATGTATTATATGGCCTTAATCTACTACTACTTAACTATATACATGAACCCCATAAACATTCCTTTGAAGAATTTCTAACAAATTTCGAATCTATGACGATTCAGTGCAAACAATTCAGCACAAGACAATTCAGTGGTATCATATGTCCAATTATTCAAAAATAGGAAAAAATAATGATTAATAATATAATTAATAAATCTCATTTATTACCACTAAATGTTTCTAACAGGTGCCACTGCAGGCACTACTGTTACAATCAACAGGAAACTGTTCTATTATTGGTTCACTGTACTAGTCTAATTTGCATGGTGTTAGCATCAAGTCAAGTGTAGGGCATTGTCATTTCTCTCCAGTTTTAAGTGTCATAAGTTCGATATTTTGTTTTGTGAAGATGCCGTTGGAATTTTCAATTAAGGGAAAGGGACGTAAGATGCTAACTCATAATGGTTTTGTTTACAGAAAAGAACGAGACCGTGGAAAAAAATTTATTTGGAAGTGTGCAATACATCATCGGAGCAAATGTCCTGGAAGACCACATACAATGAATGATGAAGTTATTCATGTAAAAAAGCACTGTATACTAAATATATTCATGACTGAAAAGTGAAAAAAAACTAATGGTACCGTTCAGTAACGTTTTCAGATGCTTTTCATAAAACTCATTCTCCTTCTTTGTAACTTCTAAACAAGAACCACAAACTCTAACTGGATCTATGAAACACATACGAGGTAGAGGAGCTTTGGTCTCACAGCAATTCTTGCAATAAATGTTGCCACATCGACGGCAGTGGTGCTGGTTTATACATGTATGCAAAAATGAAAAAAAATTTATACCAATCAATTTCTATTACAAATAGTACATAAACAAACATATGAAAATTTTATAAAAGAGTGAAATTAAAAATTTTTGACAGAAATATGCAGAGCAAATAAATAATTAAGATGCAGTATAACTCGACCAAAATAAGAGTTTGCAAGACCAGGAAAAACTGTAGTGGTATATAGCAATTATAAGCAATATATAGTTATTTCAAGCCATAAGTACTTTTAACGTTGTCCTGTTGGTGATGCATTGTAAATCCTTGTGATATAGCCCGATTTTTATTATAAGCAGTACCCATTTTATTAAGCTTTAACTTTTTTCTTTTATCCCACAAGTATTTTTCAATTGACAATATCAGTTGCTAATACGAAAGCCTAAATTAAGTCAGCCCTAAGGCATGTGGCGAGAAACCCAAATCAACAAGAGTCACAATTTTGGAAGGTGTATAATGACAAACTGAAAGATTTTTAGCAGCAAACTCAACCTGTTTCTCATTGGAGAATAAATAAAATTGAGAGCTCTGAAATACATGTCAGCGGCATCTTGACAGATGGGCTCACCTAGGCACATCCCAGGAGCTTCAAGTGTTGCAAAGGCCCTCATGAAAATGAGATCTGGTTAAAATTTTCCACAGTAATGCATGTAAATTGGAAGGTATTTCTAGCCAGGTAAGTGGTCTCAGAAAAATCACTTTTCTCATGGGCATGTGATAGCTGGTGCACTGGGAGAACCCGATGTGTTCAATTCAAATACCAAGGAGAAGTGCACCGGCTCAGACATGTGATGCTCTTAAGATGACCCTGGTTAGCGTTGTATATCTTTACATTTCATACACCCAAAAAAATAGGCTTAGAATCAACACATACTGGAAACCATGCGCCCCATTTTAGCAAAAATACAGTGCCCAGGGACACTTTGTATAAGTGTAGGGCTAC
Organism: Pholcus phalangioides; assembly: GCF_987345545.1. Classification (NCBI taxonomy): domain Eukaryota; kingdom Metazoa; phylum Arthropoda; class Arachnida; order Araneae; family Pholcidae; genus Pholcus; species Pholcus phalangioides. Next base: position 21,114,992 of record NW_028301602.1, read on the forward strand.
ACTTATTCTGGGATAAGCAGAGGATATATTAGGTTAGCCAAATACATCTTCAGTGTTACACATTGCAATATTTTTTATCCCCCCCCCCCAAACATTGCAATACAATTAATTAATGAACTTAAAAATCAAAAGATATTTCATAATCACTTACTCGTCTAGTGAGAAAATCAAACTTTGTTTGGCATTTCATACATGCTGTACTCTGTAAAAGAAAATTAGATGGATTGCATTAGGGATTGGATTGGATTTTCATTTTTTTGGCCCAAGGACCAATTAGGTCAAACTGCGCCAAAACAATGAACCATACAAAAAAAATTTGTTCTCTTATGTCAAGGAAGTAAAAGTGCATATGATAAAAACAATGTTATGTGAAACGTAAAACAATGATGCAGAATGTAAAATACTACAGTTTATCATAAAAACCAATGGCGTTGATGAAAAAAGTAAAAGGCAACTATGGCCAAAAGCTGTCGTAAAATGATGACAATCATGGGAACAAGTGAAAGCATGAGCAATGGCAACTGGGTGAGCAAGACTCTTCCTCCTTTTGGTTAGTTCTGCAGCTCGATCGCCAATGACCAATTGTCGGCTAGATGGTATATAATTTATTTGGTTATTCCAATGATACTGCCAGTGGTGATGCATCATTTCTCGGAGGATTAAGAAGTGGTCACTAGCAGAGACCTAAAGGTTATTGTCGTCAATGTTAGTTGTTATTCGAGCTGCGTTGCCTGCTTCCTCATTGCCTGGTATTCCAATGTGACTTGGTACCCATTAAAATTTAACTGTAGTACCGTGATGGATAAGATGATGCAGTTCATGAAAAATGGCATGAATAAATGGATGAATGTGAAAAGTAACCACAAAGTGCTTGCAATGCGCTGAAAGAGTCACTATAAATGATGAATTGTCTGTGGCATTCGCTTCGTACATGACAGAGTGCTTGAAGGATAGCGTACAGTTCCGCTAAATAAATAGGGAATGTGTCAGGTAATTTGAAAAATGCCTCCTCACAGCAAATGCCCAACCAACATGTTACGGATTACATTAGGTAGAAGATGAAATCATTTCCAATACGGTTTTGACTATAATGACATTTTTGAAAGTAAATTTTAAAAATTGAAACCTTTGAAATTTGGTCTCAAAAATTTGATTTTAATCCTGAAAATGAGCTCACAATAAGCAGATAGCACATCCCTTCCTTGAAGCATATATATATACGATGCATGACAACAACATTCTACCAATAGCTTGCAAATGACATCAAGGCCACCAGATGGCGACAAATATGTAGAGAAAGGCATCCTCTCCACTTAATATAATACATATGGGGAAACTGCTTATATGAAAAAATACAAGCTTATGTTTATGAAAGGAAAATTCATCCCTGCCCTCACAGGGACTCAAACCATGGTTTCTCATATGCAAAATAAGTGTTCTATCACTAAGCCACTAACAGTATGTTGCCGCTCTCCACTACATAGAGTCATTCAGCATATATATATATATATGCTCCAAGGAAAGAATGTTTTATCTGCTTTCATAAGTAAGTGGTAGAGCACTTCTCCGGCATCCGAGAAACTGGAGTTCAAGTCCCCATGAGGGCAGAGATGAATTTTCCTTTAATGTATATGATCATAACGTATATAACATCAGTATCTTTTCATACAGCCAGTTTTTGTATATATTGCATTAACAAGTGGCGAGGACATCTTTACCTACACACATCACATTCTTACAATGATTTTCAAAAACATGTAAATTAGTAGGCAGCTACTTTCTTCAAAGAACCCTAAAATAAAAGTTAATAAATTCCCAACATAAGGTATATTCCCAACATATACAAACCAGCATTTTTTTTAAATGTTTATTAATCATGATGAACTATTACATGATAACAGGAAAAAACAAATTCATCAAAAGATTACTATGGATCTATACTGATGAACATAAAGTATTTGAATAATTACAATATAATTTGAGAGAGAAGGATGAAACAAAAACAAAATCAATGAAGGAAGACAGGCAATTACATTGAAATTATTTCTGCATCTATACAATCATGAATGATATATGTCAATATACAATCATGAATGATATATGTCAATATACAATCATGAATGATATATGTCAATATACAATCATGAATGATATATGTCAATATACAATCATGAATGATATATGTCAATATACAATCATGAATGATATATGTCAATATACAATCATGAATGATATATGTCAATGTACAATCATGAATAATAATCATGATCAATGAATAATTATTCAATCAGGACACAATGATAACAGCACAGAAACTTAAATAGCATTTCAGATACATACTCAAATGGTGATTCAAAATTTATGGAACTTAACTTTAAGAGGTGATATAAGACACCTAAATAAGCATTTTTCACCATAGAATGTGTAGTCAAATTGCAATAGCAAAGAGGGCAGAGGATGTCTTTGGAGAGCGCATAACACCAACTCACAAAAAGCAAATATATTTTTGCTGTGATTAGTGCAAATCAACCATTTGAGGGTGCAAAGTATTGTAATGTGATAGGTTTTTTCATGGTGAAACCTAGGTAACGCAAATTCTACCACAAGTCATTTCATACCGCTTGATCATTGTTTGGTGCAGCATAACTTTGATGGTCATTGTACCAATAAAAAACAAACTCTAATCCAATTCGAAGGTGCATATGCACCCTTGAATGGTTGATAGCACACATTGCAGCAAATCATTTTGATCATTTTTTGTTGCAACAAGATCATTTTCTGCACACGAGAGCTAATTTTAGACCAAGACCCATAATTTATTGCCGATTCTAAACGGCAGTTTGGCTTTATACTCATCAAGAGGTTGGTGCAGTAACCCCTCGATGGGGACTCCCTGCGGTAGTAATTTTTACTAATGCTTCAGAGAGAAATATGATATTTGTTTTTGGTAAAGTACTGTTGAGCACTCTCTAAGAACACACCTTCTACCCCCTATGCTATTGTGATTCGATCACACGTTCTATGACCAAGAGTGCTTGTTTAGGAGTCTTATATCACCTCTTAAAGTTTGTCCAGTGAATTTAGAATCACCCTGTATACATAATGAATGTAGGGTACAAAACGCTAGAATTTATGATGCGCGCATTGGTAAGTAAATTGGACAATTGGAGGCAATCAGCAGGAAGTGTGCATCATTTAAAAAATTTAATTCAGCACTATGACTGACAGAGCTTTTTTTTTAAAAAATTATCGTTGATGTTAGCTATTTTTTAACAATTCTTCAGTATCTGTATGGAGAAATATTTGGCAACAATTTTGTTATAACCAGACCCAAATATATACCAGGGAGAGTATTTACAGTCCCTACATTCTTAGTTAACATAAAAACAAAAAATATAGTTAACAATGTTAACTTAAAATTTAAAAAATTACAGTGATGCAAATTTTACATGTTTTGCACTAGTCACTACACAAGACATTAATTCCTACAAATGAAATTAAAATATTATGACTAGCATAATAGCCTATCAAGTATTCACTCCTTAATGAATAATCTAATGAAAATCCAATCCAGTTATAGTCCCAATGAAAACGTTGTGGTATGCACACCATACAAATTTCCAACAAAATTGTGGACCAGTCTCAAACACCATCTGTTGAAATAAACGCGCAATATGGCAATTTCAAAAACTGCTCGTGAATTTATAAACATATTTTGCATACGTTACTAATCAAAGAATATAATGACTGACCTCTTCATCGGGAATCCAAAAGGGTTCCCTCAGTTCGAAAGGGCTGCCGTTTCCTTCTTCGACACTCACCGACCTCAATCCGCTCCGACTTCTGACCAGACGTTTTTTGCTGTCACCTCCACCAGACGACATTTTTTCATAATAAACAACAACAACGTCAAAAACTTTGTGTCGTATTATATTATAATAACCAACACGTGAACACACCCACCAGCAGGCATAAAGTAAACAAATAACATGGGACTGACGGTCACGGTTTCATAATGAATCGTTGCTGGCGCCATCTTTGTTTTCTAAAAACTAACCACATTCACAGAAGCAGAGATGTTTGATCCTGGATATTTTCGGATCGGGTTGGCCCTATTTTCTCAGACATTGGCGTACGCAGGAAGAAGGGAGGAGGGGTGTTAGAAACCCCCTCAAAAAAGCCGAGCCGAGATTATAGTGTTATTGTGCGAGAAAAACGTAACTCTTTCCCAGGGCCGTCTTAAGAGCATCGTGGGCCCCCGGGCCAAGTGATTTTTCTGAAGCCCTATCGGGCAAATTCCCGAAAATTTCTACCAGATCCCATTTTTGTGAGGCCCTTTTTCTCTTGAGGCTTTAGGGCCCATGCCTTAAGACGCACTGCCCCTTCCCCTCAGAACGGAAAAATTTCTAAAACCCTCCCCTCGAGACAATTGTGCTTACGCCTATATATATTCAGCTATATACCAAATACCAGGATCATATCCCCCTCCACCACAAAAAATAAAAAAATCAATACCTTTTTTTTCGTCCCTATCATCGTTATTATGATTGTGGCCACCACGCAATTCCCACATCATACAATAGGAGGGCCCCAGGCAGGGCAGTCTTTAGAGCATCATACAGGCCACCGGGCCAAATGATTTTTCGATTCATTCAAAATTCTCGAAAATTTCATCCAGTTCTGATTTTTGTGAAGTTCCTCTTTGTTTTCTTGAGATGCCCAGGGCTCTTTCCTGGGCCCCACGCCCAGGGGCGTAGCCAGAAATTTCGTTCGGGGGGGGGACCAAAGTGACAGAACAATAGATTTGGCCATCTTTTTCCCTTTTTTCGGTCATTTTCTCACATTTCGGGGGGGGACCAGACCCCCAAGTCCCCCCCCCCTGGCTACGCCCTTGCCCACGCCTATGAAGAATTTATAGCGTGATGAAGAAACAAAAACTGAGCTTAGTCCCTGGACCCCAAGGCAGGGCAGGGATGTCTTAAAGGCATCATGGGCCCCGAGCCAAGTGGTTTTTCTGAGGCCCTACCTTGTAAATTCTAAAAAATTTCAACCAGATTTCATTTTTGTGAGGCCCCAGGCCGTGCCCGTGGGCCCATGCGTTAAGACGACGCTGAGGCAGGGCATTAACACATGGGCCCTCCCGGGGTCTTCAAGTGCTGATGGGATGCTCATGATAATGAGATCTAAGACGGCCTTCTGAAAGGCTTGAATTCTGTCAGCCCTGCTCTCGCGGGTGCCATATGGTCGCACACCTGTACATGGTCAGTAACTTTTACCTTTTCTTTTTAATAGCCACGGACCCTTCCATGAATTCACTCTGCGTGAAAAAATAAAAAAAAAGTTGCCCTCAGCTTCACCCTTGTGTACATGGCGCCCATATTCTGGAGCAGGGTCTCTAACATGAGATTTTTGATGGGCCTTCATAGAAGAGGATTTTTCACGTTCCCCCTTAGTGAATTTATAGTGTAAAATAAAAATTTGTCCTGGCTTCCAGGCTGGAGGCCTGCCAACCTCCCCTGCTACCTCTTGTGAAAAGGGGGGGGGGGGGTGGGGGTCATGAATGGATTCATTTTTTGTGATCCCGTTAAAAAACTGAATTCATGCCCTCACTGAGGGTTTTGGGGCTGGCAGGCCTCCAAACCGGACACTATTTTTGTTATTTTACACTATAAATCCACTAAAAAAGGAAACGTGAAAAATCATTGCCTATAAGGGTCCGCCAAAGATATCTGTGGCTAGCGTCTGGCTCCAGGATATATGTGAACCATGCCCACAAGGGTGGAGCTGACCAGTCCTGAACAATTTCAATTTTTCAGCTCGTTTCTTTTTCAATTTTTTTTCTCACAAATAAGTAAATTCATTATGAATGGGCCCATGAAAAATTGCTGCCCTAGTCGTAAACGAGCTAGGGCCTCGCAAGAGCCCTCCACCCCTGTGTATCCCTCTGCCTGATAGAAGAATTAAAGGAATAATAATTTATCGGAAAATTGAAAATCTTTTATATAGAAGTCAAGAAAGATTCTAAAAACAATTTTGAGGCCCGTCTGACTCAAGTGTGTGGACCAGTGTTTCCCAACCTTTTAAAGTTCGCGGCACCCTTCCTTGAATACAGAATAGTTTACTACAACAAAAATCACAGTAAAAATACATCAATAGAGTTTTGTTCGATTAATCATTAATGTGAAACTTGTGATAAGAGTAATTAATTCGAATTAATTTATTTTGAGACCTTAAGTGGACCATAATATTTTTTATGTAACTCCATAATATCTCGCGGCACCCTAGAGTGCCGGGGCACACCGGTTTGGAATCACTGGTGTAGACCTTCAAGGCTTATGAAAATCTTTCTCATAAAGACGACCCCCTCCCATTAGGGTGCAAGATGTTTGGTTACTGACCGTGGGTGGGAATACGAGAGACGGGGGGGGGGGGCAGCATTCCCTCTCCCCCCCCCCCCCCCAGTGTCAAAGGTGGAGTCGACTAATCTAAGGGGCCGTTCAAGTATTACGTAAGCAAATTTTTAGCCATTTTTGACCTCCCCCTTAATCAGCAAAACTCTGACCCCTCCCCCCTGTCAGCAAAATTTCGTCACCAGCTCTACCCCTCTGAATCCAAACGCATATAGTTGGAATCGGAGACATACAAGGGGGAGGGGCATGGGGGGGGGCTCTCTCGTGCCCCCCTCCCACGATCAAAAATTCATTTTTTTTAATGCAAAAAATATTTTTTAATTGAAATTTCGGAAGAAAATACCTTTATATATTTATTATAAAATAAATTTCTATTTAATTTCAATGTTATTTGAAGGCTATATGAACGCAAAAGTTATCTTTAATAAATTCACTGCGACCTACCTTCCAAGCCAGTGGTTCTCAACCATTTTTGACTCGCGGAGCCCTTTTCAGTATATATGATGGAGCCCTGTTTGATTCGAAGAGCCCTTTTTTGTACGTAATTTTTATGGCATCACCTTGTAGGCCTCTCTTATTTACTTATCTATCAAATTTACTGATTCATTTTATTTTCTTCGAGTCACCGCGGATTCCCTGGGAGGTCCACACGGAGCACCGGTTGAGAATCGCTGCTCTAAGACCATATAATGAGAAATCGCATAAAGGCCCTTGGCCCGCGGACCAAATATGGCCCAGGAGGGTTATCTGATGTGGCCTGCCCTCCTGAAACCTAATTTTGTAAAAATTAACTAAATGGCACATTTACAGATCGCTTAAGTGTCCCGTGGTACAATTCCAGAACATTTAGGCTGCCCGTGGCACATTTTCAGATCACTTAAATGACCCGAGACACAGTTCCAGAACACTTAAGCGATCCGTGACACATTTAGAGATTCGTGACACATTTTCCCTTGAATGACATGTGCCGTAGTTTTAGAGCACTTAAGTGGCTAAAACTACGTCTGATGTAGACCAAACTCCGTGTGGTTCTACGTTACCCGCGGCACATTCAGATTATTTAAGTGTGATAAGCGGCATACAATCACGGATCACTTGAGTGATGCGTGGCACAGTTCCAGAGCACTTAAGCGGCCCGGACACATTTTCAGATCACTTGGATCAGCGAAACATTTATTAGAGTTCACTAAACTGGCTCTGTAGGGCACTCATCAATAGGAGGGGGATGTTACTTCAAGTGCCCACAAACTATCGAAATGTTTTTCTCGTTTTGGGCGCACCGAGAAAGATGCCATTAAAAATATAAATATATTTCATATTTTCATAAAGGGTGGTTGATGACGTAAGCATTATCCAAACTCCCCCACCTTGTCATCTAAAGTCAGCAAACCCCACATCGATGATGACATAAAACTTTTACGGCCCCTAATGTAAGACTTCATATACGACTTCGTGTATTAAGGAGTTCTACCCTAATGTATGTATGAATTGACATCATCATCATCGTGCCCCCACCCCCAGACATAGGCGGAGATAGACTGGTCTATGTTACTGACCCTTAAATACATGTTATTTAAATTTGAGGTCGCTACATATATATTTTATAGGCCCTGCACCAATATCTTTTCCCTCAGTTGTTGAATATTAATTCAACGTCTAAACATTGGAAATTTGATGCCATCTATTGACAGACTGGAAAACACCAGGAAAATGAAACCCATTCTGGAACATTTGCTGCCATCTGACATTTTTAAAAAATAAATAGAACTCACGTCATTCTTGAAAACTGAATGACAGTGAAACATTATTAAGAAAATACTTTTCACGCTATGAAAATTCACAGGCCTTCTTGGCCAGTTTTAATGCCGGCAGTTGACCCTCCAGGGCTAGGAATCGGCTCAAAATTCGATTCTGGTCTATGAAAATCGTGTAGGTTAGAGCCGTACAGGTTTCGCCCGACTATATTTACATCAGTAACGTATCGTGAAGGCTTTTTTTTCGTACTTGTCGGTTATGTGGACAACCTTTGGTATGTTTTTTTTCCAACTGGATCGATTTTTTTTCCAACTGGAGTTGCATCGATAGTACCCAGTATCAGCAAAATTTGCAGGAATGCGCCATCACGATCTCGGCTGCTATTTCAACAGGCGAACTGCCATGTTTATTGACGTGAAAATTGGGACGGCTTTGACCAACAGTAAAACGCTATCGTACATCATGAATTTGCTGCCATCTATAAGTTAGAAATTGTACTAGTTGATAGTTTTTTCGTTTGCTTTCTAAATAATAGATGGCAGCATAAGTCCTTTTTGTTTTTGATGCGGTAATGAAGTTTGTAATTTTCTGGATAGATGGCAGCAAGAGCTGCCGTATTTCAACGAAATTCGAATACTTGTAGACTGACTTATTTAGTCAGTCCACTAAGTCAATCACAGGAAAAAAAAATGATTAAATGCACCCTAAACTTTCCATTTGAGAAACCAAAAAAAACAAGTTTCTATTTAAAGCCAAAAAAATTGTCAAGGGCATGCAAAGTTGCCAATTATAGGCAAAAAAAAAAATTAAATGTGTCCATTTAAAGCCAAAAAAAAAAATTTCAAAGGCTAGTAAAGTCATCAATCACAAGTGAAAAACTGTCAAAGGCAAATAAAAGTGACAATTAGAGACAAAAATTATTAAATGCAAGTAAAGGTTCCATTAGAAGCAGAAAAAATAGTCAAAGGCATGTAAAGTTGCCATCTATTAGCAAAATGTAATTCCCCAAAAAACTTATGTTTGCCAAATACGAGATGAATGTATATACGGGGTGATTATAAAAAAACTATCCCGACATATGGCCCCTAACTATCATACCATTCACAGAAATTGAATGAAATTTTGGCATAAGGTATTTTGATGTATGCGCTCAAGAATGATATGGAAAACAACAGTGTCACTCTAACAGTTACGGTTACAGTGAGAAAATTTCTAAAATATCAAATGGCAACACCAAGTTTTTTGTATTGGAATGCGATCTCCATACTGAAAAACACTAAATAGCGTTGGAATGGCACCTGTAGCACGAAAATCCCCGGAGCTAGGCAAGGAAAAAGTAAAAAGGACTTTGCCGTGCACCAGAGCATTAATGTTCGTTTCATTCGTCACACCGTTTCTTCGGCTGAGATCCCAGCCTGATTAATCCTCCACAAGGTCATGTGGAAAATTTGTGAAACACAATAAAATGCTTTATTTTATGCTGCTTCTCTGTCCTTATTGGTTGTCCTCACTTTTAGCCTATCTACCGCCGGTGATTTTCATGCTACAGTTGCCGTTCGAACGCTGTTTAGGGTTTTTCACAATGGAGATCACATTCCAATACAAAAAACTTGGTGTTGCCATTTGATATTTTCGAAATTTTCTCACTATAACCGTAACTGTTAGAGTGACACTGTTGTTTTCCATATCATTCTTGAGCGCATACATCAAAATACCTTATGCCAAAATTTCATTCAGTTTCTGTGAATGGTATGATAGTTAGGGGCCCCATATGTCAGGATAGTTTTTTTATAATCACCCTGTATATTTGACTGCTACTACTACTAAACCACACATCTATATTTGACTATAAGTAATTATGATAGTAATAATTATTGGAATATAATTTACAAGTCATGAAAATAATCTTAATTCTTCATTTCAAAAATTCAACTACACCTTGTTGAAAATGGAGGGGAACAAGACATTTTATAAAAAAGTTGGAATGTCCAAAACTTTGGGAATATCCCGTAAAATACAGGTCATCTGTTCACTCCCTGAATACAAGTTTTACTGACCCGCAAGAGGCATATCTGGCCTGTAAAATGAAAAGGTTGTGCAAGCAAATCATTGATAAATATGGAATCCCTATAGGCATAAACTCTGAGCCCATGTCATCATTTCCATAATGCAAATTTTTGGTTTTAGACCCCCCCCCCCCCCACCCCGATTACTTTCAAATCCTACAGATACTGATAAACGAGTCTGGCATGCAACTGATTCTCTTGTTTTTTGGAAGTTTTGGAATGAATCCTTTCTGAAACAAGAAATAAAGCATATTTTCTGTTGATTTTGTGATCATTCCCTCATCCCCATGTTTAATATTTCTCCGGTAAAAATTTCAAACATGTAGTAGCACAATATGTTCAAGGTGTTACATTTTGAATGGCCAACAGCGTAATGTGTTCTCTTTTCTTTTTCTGCATTCACACTTGAGACCAGTACATAGGTGGAATTTTTGATAGTGGAAGCAGTGCTGTAGCGATGTAGTAAAACAGAGCCAGGCATGTCGTTTACACCATAAGTTAAATATGCCTACCCTCCCTCAGAGGAAAAGAACTCACCCATCTCTTTCAATATGCTTGTGCAGTGATAACAAGAACAAAGCAGTAGTGTACGAATCAATCGGAATACAGTTGCAATAGTAGAGAAGCTAGCTAGTTAAAAACTAAATGTACTAGAGATCACAATGTATGATGGCGTCACAAGCGATAACTGGTAAACCACATAAGCAACTTGTCCATAGATTCCTCTATGGAATTTCTAAGGAATGAGTACATATTGGAATTTGCATGCATGTGTTGCGAACCTAATGCAAGACTTGTTTTTCAGTAGTACTTGTGTGTTACACTAGTGCTGCCATCTGTCTTCTCAACTTGGAAGCTGATAACTTGTCACCAAGGACTGCAAGAGGCTTGTGGTGCATCTGCATTACCTTACCGAACAGTAGCACGGTTGTAAGAGGGACAAGAAAATTTGTTACACAATAGATAGCTTTCTTCCCACCATCCAGACATCAGGCCAGGCATCTTCAACCCAGCTCCCTGAAGCACCAGAAGTGCTTGATGCTCATAGCCAATTTCGTACTCACAAGTACTTGATCAACATCCCAGGTCGACAACTTGTACTAACTGTATTGAAGAATTGAAATCATCCTGATTTCATACATCGGTATGTCAAACTTGCTATAAGGGTGCTCTCTCCTTTTGATGAAAGATACAGGCAGTGCTCGCAAATATAAAAAGTTTGAAGACCTCTGTATTAGGCAGTACCAGGGCCGTAATTAAAGGGGGGCATGGGGGGTAACAGCCCCAGGCGGCAAAATTTAGGGAGGAGCCAGTTTTAGATGGGGAACAAAGAACACCATTACAAAATTATTGAATTTTAAAGTTGTGGGGGGCAAAATAATATTTGTCCCCGGCGGCAAAAACCCTAGTTGTGGCCCTGGAAAGTACCAATGGTATACAAAGGCTTCTACATTGCTGGGAACACGTTGTATGCAACACTGGTGGTAAAGTTGAAGGCCTGCAAAACTTAGAACTTTGTATGTTTTCTATACATCTAGAAAATAAATAGTTGCCAATACTAGAAAAATCAACCTATGTATATACATTGGATCCTGCTAAAAATATTCTTCAAAAAATCGTCATGAATAACGTTGCAAACAAAAAAAAACACATTAAACAGGAAATCTTGATAACCATTAGTAAGAGTTGGGACCACAAAAATAAGTCATAATAAGGGAAGGGGAAATTTTCTAAGTGGGAACGTTATAAGCAGGACCTACTGTAGTGGAATGACTGAAATTTGGCATCCCCACCCCAAAGTTTTGTGTTTGTGTTAGTATTCCTGCCTTTAATATGGACAGATATGACAACAGCGGAGACCCCCCCCCCCCCCCAGATCCTGGAGTAGACCACCAGGCCAGAAATTATCAGGCATTTCCCTTTACTAAATTTATGGCTAAAAAAATTTTTTAAAGAAAGATTCATCATGCTGATGAAGATTTCATTATTGGTGAATGAAATTTCCATGAGAGGATTATAGGCAGGATACCACAATGTCTGGGATGGTGATCAAAATTCTCACCATTGTGCTATTCATTGAAAACACAAAAACTAACATTTATTGTGAAGACGTTTCAGCCCAATTTTTCATATAATGTTAACATTTTTTTTGAAGTTTTAAAAATAATTCTCTTCCATGACATGGAATCACCAGCACTTTTGAGAAACTTGGCATTTTGACGGCCTTTCCAATACAGTACTTTTAACCGCTTACATAAACGTTTATTTTTCTTCCTTATCGATGCTTTGACTAGATAGGAACAGAGTTTGGAGAAATCTGAAAATTTCTTGACTGGTTTCAAAGAATGTTGCGAAGAAGAAGAACTGTCCTTCGAGGCCCTGCCATTCTGTTGTTGCCTTTGCTTTTTTGTGCTTTCCTCAAAGACTATTTCATCGAACAGTTCCTTTTTAGCTCGTTCAACTAGGTCTTTTTTTCGTTTATTTTTTTCCCTGAGTGTCAGTATTCTTATTCGCTTCAAAGCTACAATATCTTCTTTCAGAGAAGAAAGAGTTTTCTTTACCTTCTTCAATGATTTAATTCGCACGCTACTGCCTTCAACTTTTTGTAAAGAGTGAAGTCTTTTAAGAATTTCTCTGAGTGTCTTCAAGGATTTGGCATTTTCAATGAGATTTTGTACTTCGGTCTTCTGTAAGTGAAAAAAAAAATAATGTTGCTATTTCAAACAATAAAAAAAAAGTACAAAATTAATCAAGAAATAAAGTAAAAATATAGGTTTAAAAAAATTGTATTAAAAAAAATAATATTTTCAAATCATAGAACTTATGCAAACATGCAGTTGTCGCAATGACAAAATCCACATCTCTATAAGGAATCAAACCATCTTAACAAGTATTTTGTTCTCTGTATGAACAGTGGGGAGTGGTATCACTTCTCTTTATATGTCGCCATCTGGGTGGCTATTGTCATTAAGAGCTGAGGTAGAAGGCTGCTCATGCACTGTCCCGTTTAGCCTTCATATATGCTCTAAGTAAAGAAAATGTCAGTCATCTGTAGCTCAGTGGCAGAGCACTTGCCTGAACTGTGAGAGGTTGGTGGTTTGATTCCCCTCTCAGAGACATGTGGATTTTCTTCCAAACTTTATTTCAGCTTGGTACCCATTCTTTTGTATTTTGTATGAACAGAGGAGAGTGACATCGTTTCTCTCTAAACATACAAATATAAAGGCCACAACAGACAAAACGCCCATCGAGGCGGCTGAAAAATGATGACCATAAAAAATATGGACGTTGAATACCTGTCTAAACTATATCAAAAATACAGAAACTCAATAAGAGCAGTAAAAACCAAATAACTATGATAAAATATAAAAATATACTGCCCGTAAAAATTATTGTGGTCTTATTATCTAAGTATAAATATCTTCTAGATTTATCCCAATATGTTTATCATATATTTCTTTTTAACACATCAATTGTGTTAAGAGTTCATGACTCCTGGAGGTAAGATATTCCATTTATTCACAACCTTATTAGAAAAAACTCTGACACCACAACCTAGAATTGTTCCTCACCAATCAATACTGGTGTCCCCTCCTTGAAGCAGTTGATTGGCGACATATTAATGACACATGGTCCATTTTATCCATCCTGTTGAAAATTTTAAACACTTCAAATCATATCCCCCCAACATCTGCATTCTTTCAATGTAAAAATTTCCAAAAAAATCAACTCTCTCTTCATAGCTTAAGCTCTGTGCGCCATCAATAGCAAGTGTTGATAGCACGTTGACTCTTTTCTGCATTACCTCGACCAGGTCAATGTTCCTTTGTAGGTATGGTCTCCAAACCTAACGGCACACTCCAATCCAGGATGAACTAAGCCCCCAGGAAAGTGAAATGATCACTTTAGGAAAACGTAAAGAGACCTGTTTGAGAATGAAACCGAGTATTCTGCATGCTTTTTTAACCATTGCAGAAAAATGTTCAGAAAGATTAACATGCAGTTAATGTAAAAATATGCTAGAATATGAACTTTTTCTTTAGATAATTTCCACATAAAATTTTGTCTTCAATTTGTTCTGTGAATTCTCAATTTTACAGAACTTCTGAGTTGACTAAAGTTTTTGACTACAGTACACTCAGAACAGAGTTCAGACATTATGCAGCCCATTATGAACATAATTTGTTCATTTGTTCCATAACATGGCAAACAAATATTTTTGATACGACTCATCTACAGTTGAATCCCATTTTAAAGAATACCGTTATAGCGAAAATCTTGTTTTAATGAACACTTTTCTAATCCCCCAGACACATTTGCATAGGACAATGCCAAGACATGGAATTCCTTTATAACGGAATTTCGTTTTAACAAAGTGATTTCCTCTGTCTCTTGGGATTTGTTATAATGGGATTCAACTGTATAAATTAATAAAATAGTCTGGCTTGAGTTTGCAGTTAACCCCTTCACATACAGGCTTACGACAGCAAATTTTGAAAAATTTACAGTTGTAGATATGAAAATGTATACAATATATTTGTATAAATAAATATAAAGAAGTCAATTCAGCAGATAAAACCATACTGAAATTCAGAAGTAAAAGCAAATAAAATTAAACAGAAACATACATCAATGGAAAAATTCAACTTTCTTTGATAAAAACTCACATCTTTATAATTATTATCTTGCTCAATAGGTACAGTATCATTTTCAGAAACTGGAATGATATCATCATCAGAAACTGGAATGACAATATCATCATCAGAAACGGGAATGACAATGTCATCTTCAGAAACTGGAATGCCAATATCATCATTTTCAGAAATTGGAATGACAATATCATTTTCAGAAACTGGAATGACAATATCATTTTCAGAAACTGGAATGACAATATCATCATCAGAAACTGGAATGACAATATCATCATCTTCAGAAACTGGAATGACAATATCATCATCTTCATAAACTGGAAGGCTGATATCATTTTGAGACACAGAAACACTTGGCAAAACATCACATCTTCGTACGACTTCTGAAAAAGAAAAGACACACACAAAATCAAATATACAGAGCAGGGCTGGAAAAATCACAAAAAATTTACATGCCCAATCAGGCACGTGGCTCAAAATAACAGATGCCTGCAAAAATATTACCAAATATTATTTAGTAATGGATTTACTTAATCTAAAAATTAAAAAAAATAGTAGTAATTTATTGCATACAAGAAATAACAATTTTGAAAGAAAAAAAATTCAAAAGCAAAAATTGGATATCAATTAAAAATCTAAAATCAGATGAACTGTCCTATTAGCGTTGAAAAAGAAGTTGCTGTTCGTCCAAGTTGACTCAAGAAAGAGCACCGTAAGTCCTCAGACAAAGTGAGTTTTCTGAGAGACTTCCCCTCCCATCTTAATAGACATATCTACCAACCAGTTTACATACTTAAAATTGTAACTAGATTTAATCATCATGAGGACCTATGAGTCAAAAGGGCACATAACAATACTATCGTAAATGACAACTGATTTATGATAAAGGACTGGTGCACCCATGACTCCCACATGGGGGGGGGGAAGGTTCCGAGCCCAGGACAAATCCAGTTATGATTTTTAACTTATATATCTACTATAGAGAAAGGCCTTTCACAGGTGGAAAATCTTATTTTGGGGGGCCTGCCTGATCACAGGATTTGAGGCCCAAGGCCACACAGGGCCTTAAAAATAGATCACCATATACTGACTATAATGTCTCATCACGATTGCTAAACAAATTCTGTGTGGAATTTGAAACATGTATATAGGAACATTTGCATTGATATGAAAAAAGATGAAATCATTATTTTTTGTTTGGTCTGGCATGCAACCGCAAAAAATACATGCCTGGTCAACGGCTTTTTTAATGCCTCTGGCATGTCGGGCAATAGATTTGTCCACTCGTGATACAGCGCAATCGAAATTAAAAGTCATCTGATCTCTGCTGGGACTCAAACCCAGGTTCTCTTGTAAACCAGGCAAACATGCTACCACCTACACCACTGGAGAGACATAATCCTGCCTTCCTGAATATCCAGAAAAAAATATGTTTCCTTGATATATTGGGCTGAGAAAAAAGCCATCTATCTCTCTCTCTACCATCCCATCTGGGGAGGAAATTTGCTGAAGTCAAGAGGAGTTGTTAATGCCTCTACTTCAGCACCTCATGCTACAGTGAGTGAAATAAGGCAGGGTTGTGTCTCCAGTGGTGTAGATGGTAGCATGCTTGTGTCTGATTTGCAAGAGCATCTGGGTTCGAGTCCCAGCAGAGACTAGATGAATTTTCTTTCTAAGTTTGCCTCAACATAATAAAAAATATCTGTTTCCTTGATATATCGGGATGAGAAATAAGCTGTCGATCTTACTGTTTGCACCTCATGTCTAATTCAACAAAAACAATCTACAACCATTTCTACCTCAAAGAGATGGCTTTGCAAGCATTAATTAGTATGGAACCTTATTGGACATTTAGACATTTATGTTAGTGTGGGATGCATTGTATTTGCTTAAATGTGCTGCCATTAATTTTTGCATCATTATGAACTGGCATCTGATGATTATTTTTCCCAGATGAAATGTAAATGTGTAAGGTCTGTTACTTGCTGTGGTAAGATACAGAGAGAGAAGAAGCGGTCGAAATATGGGAAGACTCTGACTTCAAATAGGATGATCCAGTGAAAGAGTAACCAAGAAACAAAGTCCCAACGATCGGTGTTTAAACTGCGAAGCACCCAACCAAAAGCTGAGGAGCTTTTGAATGATCGAACAACCCCCTCCCCTCATGCTGAAAGGACCTGGCACCTGGTTGGACCAATGTGACAAGAAGGGCTCACACTGGCCAACAAGCCAACGAGGGAAGACGTGGTCCAGGACCTGGCCTGGCCACAGCGGGGTGCTCACCCGAGCCAACAAGCCAACTAGGGAAGACGCGTGGTCCAAGACCTGGCCTGGCCACATCGGGGTGCTCACCCGAGCCAACAAGCAAATGAGGGCAAACGTGGTTCAGGACCTGTCGCTTGACCACAGAGGAAAAACAAAGGCTCAAGCTCAATAAAGCTAAAAAAGACACCAGAAGAGCTCATCAAAATAAATTGTATATTGTATAATAGAAATATTTAAATCTGTATATGCTTTTTTTTTTAATAATGTGTTTTTATATTCAATGTTCATGTATTTTATATTTTTATATGCATAATAAAGCACCCAACATCGCCCAGCCCCCTCATCCGGGCAATGGCTAAAATTGACAATGGTCGATAGAGCCTGGGCGGTGAATGAAATGAAAAAATGTGGTAAGATACCCGCTAATGAGAAACACTTGCCTCCTAAATCGATATCAACTTCCTCAGGAATCATCAACATATCAACTGATTCATTTTCTGCGACAAGCATCTTTGCATCATCATCCTTATCATCATCTATGTCTATCACCTCTATGCTTGTATCACTTTCAGCTTTAAAAATCTCATTTAGAAAACCCAGCTTATTTTGTGACCGATCTTCAATTCTTTACATTAAAAAAACACAAGACACAATATTATTACAAATATATTACACATAAAGACTATACATTCCACACTGTTTAAAAAAATACTTAAATGTACAAATGTAAAAATTTCACAAAGAAAAATTTGAAGATGCAGCTTCAAAAAACACACAGTTTATTAAAACCATTTTTCTCTTGCTCCCATACTTAGAATATATATATAAGACAACCATAAATATTTTTTATGGGCATTGTATAATATTTTATCATGTATATATAGTTTTTATATAATTCCATTGCTGTATTTTAGAAAAATATATAACATCCATATATTTGCTATGGACATATTTTTCTCAGCCACCTCGTTGGGCATTTTGCCTGCTGTGGCCTTGTATTTGTATTAACTACTCCCATTGCTGATATCAAGCTTATTAATTATGTAGTGATACAGGGAAAGAAAAGGGAAATTTTTCTCTTACATTGCATTACAGAAAGATATGTCTCAAACTGGTAGCACAATTGAAGTTACAGTAATGTTGAAGCTGCAGTTTCTGAACAGTGTTGAGATTAAAAATACATCCTATAACAATTATTTTCCTTAAAAAAGAATACCTATGCATTCAATAATGATGTAATTTGACCTCTTTGTGCCCATGACTGAATGTGAATCTGGAAACCAGTATTTCATGATGTGCCCAGTTAATAAAATTAAGCAGTTTTTAAAATTTCCCTTATTCATATTATAACTGCCACAGTGGAAATCACTAAACCTTCTGCAAAATGTCAGGTCTTTTTTTCAGAAGCTTCCAATTTCATGCAAGTGAAAATATACCCATCTTCTACCTCTAAGAATACTATTAAAAAAACCAAAAAGGGGAAAGATACTGTTGTAGAAGGAATGAGGCGGTTAAAGGCAACACTTCTTTCACAATTCAAAGATAATTAAACATTTATTACACAATTAACATTATAGAAACTACAAGGATGTATTTATACAAGCGCACCGCGTGACCATTTCGTATGATCGGCAAAACGTAAATCAAGTTCCTCCATCAGGCAGGTGTGCTCTTTATCGACTCTATCTTTAGCTATATATAACTATATTATACCTGTCCCCTTGTGGGGTAGTACTATTTGTACCTATCCCACAGGAAATAAAAAAGTCTCTCTCGCCTTTTGTTATCAAACTTTGAGCAAAAGCTGATCCTCCCACTGGAAGTTGGTCTGACACGTTGGGGAGTAGGGGTGAAAAACATAGTATCAGGAGAACAAAACTTAAAACAGTATTTAGACTCAGAATTGTGGAAATAAGAGGGTTTTGAGGAAGCAAGATATCTTAGGATTGCCGCTGTAAGGGTTAAATGATGCTAAATTTATGCAACGACTTGTCTGGATTTGCCATGCTAGAGTGATTCAATCACACTAGCATGTGTTTTATATTGTTCCAGATAATGTCTCACACAAGTCCTTCAAAGGAATAAAGGACGAAACAAAATGTAGAATGTCAGATTTATTTAGAATAGCTATTTATAAGTATTCTCAAGCAGAGATTTGACTATATATGCTGAACAGAGAGCCTCTGAAAGATGGCTTATGAAGCTTATACAAGAGAAATGTACAATCTCTCTCAACCAGGGCTACAACTAGGATGGGGTGCAGGCAGTGCAAATTTCCCTCTTTAACCCCTCCTTCAACATTACAAGGGGCACCAAATGCGTACTTGCCCTGGCTGACCAAGCATGTAGTTGTGGCTATGCTCTCAACTACCTCCTATTTCCCTTTCACGGCTGCTTTTTTGAAGGAAAGAAAACTTGGAAGTTTCTCACTTTTCCCATTTTCTTTTTCTTTCTATTGGTTCTATGACGTCATTGGAAGCTCAGTGCCGTCGCCAACTCATGGCACGTAAATCGTGCCATGAGTTGGCACGAAAATGCGTTATTTTTGTTTTTACACAAGATAATGACTATTCACACAATTTATCAGTGGAACATGACATAATAAATGATTATAAATAAGGACTATTTACGTAATTTTCGTAACAATATACACTAGCATTCCACATAGTTTTTACAAAAAATTAATGTAAACATAATCAAAAATTATTTTAGATCATTTTCGAAAAAAAAAACCTATTAAGTGCTTGAATCTCTTTCCATTTCATACCCATAAAATTGTCATTTATAAAACATGACATTTAAATTTTCCTTGCACATAGGGAAATAGTGTTTATAGTGGTTTTTTTAAATACAGAGAAACCTAGTACATACTGAGTTGGAGTGTCTTGAAGGTGCTATGTTATGTAACTAAGAATATAACACCATCTCTCTCTCTCCATAGTGTTTTTTAAAAATGCATTTAAAAAAAACAAACACAACATTTTCTGCCTTCACTTCAAATACAGTTAGTGCATTAAAAATTTTTACATTACATAAAAGCATAAATATAATGATCACACCACAACTAAGAATGTAACATCACTATCAACACAATAAAAGCACACTTAATTTTTTGTTAAACATAACATCTCACATCTTCAATTCAAATACAGTTGATGCATTAAAAATGATTACATACTGTTTAAAGGGGCAATAGTTACCTCAACAGTTCCTCTACTCTAGGACCCAGCCATTGCAACAAATCATCTGGTAATTCAGGATCAATATTCTGAATGTATATAAAAAATGTATATCTTATCCCACTTATTTTCGTTGAATAATATTTTCAAAAGAAATAGCAAAATACGATTTTTTACATGATCTAGATGAGAAAACAATACTGTAATTCAAATCTACTGTGATGTAAAAACATGCAAAACTAAGGTGAATTAATTCAGCATTAATTGAACCTACCCAATGCCAAAATCCTGCTTTCAAAATATCTTTGAATTTGATCAAATTTGAGTAGATTTCACACATTTCCAACAAAAACGCTTTCAACAGCAAACTATAAAAGAAATATAATAAAGCCATAAGGGAACAAAAATGATTGATAAGCTAATTATAAATATACAGGCAAAACCTCAATAAGTTGAACGTGCAGTGGCAGATAAAATACTTCGAGTTATCATTAGTTCAACTTAATGGAAATTCTGATTCCAATCTACTGGAGATGAAGAAATTGGCACAGATAAATTATTCTAATGCAATCATATTTAATTGGGAATCAAATTCATAGTTCGGATGGATAATTAGTTTGAAGAGAGTCTTGCTCGGATAATGTCCTTGTTTTTTCAAGATTTCTGATATGGTATTCAGATTAAATGCCTTACTTTGGAGCAACATACTTTTTCTTGAAACTTCTTTTGAACTGTGTTTCTTTCCATTTCATCTATATGTACTTTTTCACTTTCAAATCTAAAGCTTTCAACTTTCACTTCAAAGTTTTTGGAAAATCTATACACAATCAGAATTTGTACTGACGTTTGAACCTTAAATCCACTCGCAACTGGGCGAATTGCGATTTCAAGATTTCGACAACACCAGATGTGCAAAAAATGAATTGCAAACAACACAGATGACATTCATTGTCATTGAAGAGTGTTTACTAAAAAAAACTGGAGTAGAAGGGGAAATGGAGGGAAGGAAGTTCCTTTATTTATATACCGCTCCTGCAATTTGTCACTGGCAGGCAAAATGATATTTTTTAAATTTCTCCCACTACCAAAAACTTTGACTTAAAGTAAGAAAAATTTGAGTTAAGGGAACAATTTAACATTAAAATACGAAAAAAGTTCTGGGGCCGAGTAAAAACTGACTAAAACAGATATCTGAGGTATCGGAGTTCGAGTTATCATGAATTGACTGTATGAAAAAAATTTAACGCAATTTCTAAAATACTAGAACTAACTATAACTGCATAACTCTCAAACCAGAATTCCCATACATACTTATAAGCTTTAATTTATCAAATGTAAAACATTTTCTCTCAATTTTCAGTCATATTATATCCAATAAATTTTATGCAATCGATGCTGCTCATCAGAATCAAGGATAATGTCATTAAGGTATTCTTATCACTATTGCAAAGAATGGGAACAAACCAATATCATATCATGGAAAAAAAATTTATTTATAGTTATTGGTAGCTCGGATAATGTTATCAATTTTTTTTCTGGCGAAAGGTTTTTTTTGGTGCATTCTGAAGTTAAAAGCCACAATTAGAAAAAGTGAAATTTATTTTTCCCCTGTAAGTAATCATTATCAGGTTGCAATACTATATAGGGGGCTAGGTGTTCTCTCCCCCCTCCCTTGTTTATAAACATTTCCATACTTAATGTCTTAATCAGTCCGTAGTATTCACTGTGATTCATGTTACATGTGGAGCTACTTTTGCAATGGGCCCCCCTCCCCTCATAGTAAAGGCAAATTTCTGACAAAAAAGAACTATTTCTTTAAGTTCTTGATCAGTTTTTTTGTGTTACCAGATTTTGTTTCATCTTGCACCCCGAAAATCCTTTTCCGCACCCCTCATTTAAGAGCCATCATGTTAGAAATATAATAAATGTTTTTCTTCACGAATTAAAGAGTTATGAAGTTGTAAGGGAGAGGGATTTGTAACAAATAAATGGTTCAAAAGATAACCCCTAATTACCGAAAAATACAAAAATTAAATTATTATCCTTTAGATAGCTGCCATATGGCTCCCTCAGAATGAGGTTTTTGTACATCAATGCTTACTATATGTTCATAATAATGTTCATATCATTACAGAATTTGAAAAAAAAAAGCTACACATATACACAAAAACAATCCGAACATTGTCTTTATAGTTATAAGCTCTGATTCCATAATAAATTTAGGTGAATTACTATGTTGTCTAATGTAGTTTAATTCAGATGTTTATACATACATTCAAAAAATACATAGGAAATACAAATTATTTAAAAACTGATCAACAGTGACATTAACCTAAACTCAGAAATATAAACGTTTATGGAAAAAAAGAAAAAAAATTCATATACAGTAGACTCCAGCCTAATGTGGCTGAAGGGCAGGCCAGATAACAGAAAAGCTGGATCAGCTGGAGTTCTATAAATACAGTACTCATTTCCTCTACCACCCACTATCAAAAACATCTTTTTTTTATATCCCTTTAAAACTGGGAAATTTTTGAAAACGTGAATGATAAGTATTTCACCCGCACAATTGTTCAAGCTCAGGCTAAAAGGGATACCAAAACCTGCTGTTATTCATATTTTTTTACCTCGAAGTACAGGGGGGTAATTAATAAATGTTTGATATGTATTTCTGAACTGTTCTGTTTTAAAAATTTACAACAGAAAAATAGTCCAAGAATAAAAACATTGCACACATTTCAAGATAAACTTTATAATGTACAACTTAATTGCAGTAAACATGAAATCATATACACTACACAGCAGTATCTTTTAATGGACCCCTGTGGGATCGTTTTCATTTATCACATGGAGGACACATTTAGTGTTATGAAATTATAATTTATTATGATATGAAAATTATTGAGGAAACACTGCTGTACGGAACAAATACACTTTCAGAATGAACAAAACATAAATGTAAAACATAGGCTAATTTCTTACAAAAATTATATAAACTTATTTTACTGTTCATTGATTACACAAATATGAAAAGGTAATATATTGTAATTCATTAATGTATTATTGTTTTTAAATTAGGCCAGATAGTCACAAGCCAGATAGTCGAAAGTCTACTGTACCTTATTCTCGCTAGAGACGCAGCAGCTACCAACAAACTTTGCCTTAAATGACCTATTTCTAGTCGTTGAAGCAAATGACTTTTAAAATGAATTAAGGAAAAACATTTTTAAACAGTGAATAAATTGCACAACACATAAAATTAATACAATGATCTCAGACTTGTAACATTATAAAGATAAGCTCATACTACACATGCTAACATTGCCTAAAAATGATTTGTTAAGTTTCCACATAATACGGAGGGAGATAACAAATCACAAGATAAGCAATTAATCAGATCGATTGGGTTCATCAGACACTTATGCGAAGTCTCTTTGATGTAAAATAAGTAGAAAGGAAATGTACCATGATTCTCGAATCTTGATAAAATCTTTACTAAAAAGCTATTGTAATACAGTCACAACCCGGTCCGAGTTAGAAATCCCTCAAAAGAATATTTTCAAGGTGCATGAATGGCTTAGTATCAATAGTTACAATTGGTTTTTGGGTGGGTGGAAAAGAATAAAAACCAGACATAGTTTTGGTCTTCAAGGAACCAGAACATGCACAGTGTGGTGGACCCACCATATGAAACTTATTTCCTTTAAACTTTTTTTTTTTTTACTTTTAATCTGACGATGATTAGTCAAAAACTCCTTAAAGATTTGCCAAAGTTCTCTTGACTGGTTTAAGGATACGCAAAGGCACTAAAACAGAAGTCTATAGTCTCACATAATAGTCTAGTAACTCCTTGTGTTCTAATCAGCACATACTCTAGCTGTTGTTGAGAAGGAAGAATGGCAAGTCCTGAAGCTTCTTTCAGACCACTGAAAAATAATCAAAAAGGGTGATAATCACAATCTATTCAAATTGAACATTTCAATTCGGTTTCCATTCAATTTAAAAACTGGATAAAGGTGAGAAAAAAAACAAATTCTTTGTTAGTGATTTGATTTTTTTTAAACATTTCTGTGTTCTTTTGAAGTACCAATGCTATATTTTGTGAGCTTTCGATATGAATATGAAAAATAAAATGGATTTAATACCCAAAAATATAGAGAATTTTATTTTAAAAGATAAAGAGATTCAAGACATAAGGATTTGACTATATAATTAGAATTCAATAAAAATTTCAAAGTTTACACAAAACGAAATGCAGTAGCTTCCTCCTATATATAGAATTAAAAAATCTGAACCCATATGATATGATAAAATGTCTCTATGGAGCTTTGAAAAAGTCAAAATAAACGGGCCTTAAAGCTAACAGAGCTATACACTATGGAAAAAAAATTTGCTTGTTTTATTTATGAAGTTTAGCATGAATTGAAACAATTTAGCTCATAAATTTATTTGCAAGACTTCTTTCTTTTCAATGTCAGACTATTCGTACATTCTCTCAACCTGCACCAATCTATGGAAATGTACACGTGAAAAAATATTTGTTATGAATATGAGAGGTTTTTATTGTAGAAAGTATGAGAAAGTACATTAGGTTAAAGGCAAACTTGCTCCTTCATCTTCCAACAAAAAAAATTTTTTAGTTAAAAAAAACCATACTTTGAATCAAAAAATAAATAATTAATTAATTTATAAATTATATATATAATTAATTATATTATAATTAATTAATAAATTTACTAACCTCAAAAGAGCATCAGCTAATTTCAAATATATTGTTGATATCTTTACTTTCTGCAAATTTTTCATGCAATGAGTTATCTACAATTCAAATTTTAAAAAAATAATATGATTCACTGGTCACAAAATTTTTAAAAAGTTCAATATATACAATGTTTTAAATAAAATGCAAGCACAGAAAATATTAACATTTGTTGAAAAACAATAACAATGACCATTAACAATTTTATAAGACCTCTTTCTGTTCTTTCTTTGCATGCAGTATCTCAAATACTATGGGTGACTATAGTTGCAGAATTACCTTAACACTTAGACACACTATAATTACTATAGAGATCTATTAAACCATTTTTATGCATGGAAGACTATTTACTAACCAGCTCAGAAATACATTTTAAGCACTTATTATTACAGCTTTCTTTTTTGTTTATCAGCTATTAGACTGAGAAATAAATATTTCATACTTGAGCATCTGGGTAAATAAATCTTTTGTAATCTGCATAAAAGTGAAACATGGGGAAAGCATGTTTTTCGAGTGCTCACTTGCAGATCTTTTCAGGATAATTATTTGCTCAGGAATGGTATTTATAATTTTAATCAAGTACTAAGTGCGAAGAACTCAAATATTAAAAAATTTATTTATTTCTTAACTGTCATTTAAGGCATCGTCTTCTCTATGCTAATCCATATGAAAATTGAAACCAATTTATCAATATTATTTATATTCACACCTTTAAAACTGGCTCTGCCAAATTAAATAAATGAATTATGAATTAACATTTAAAAAAATAAAATGATTCACTAGTCAGAAAATTTTGAAAAGTTCAATCTATCATTTTTTAAGTAAAATTCATAGAAAAGACGAACATCTGTCAGAAAACAATGCCAATGACCATCTACAATTTTAAGAACTTTTCTGGTTGTTTCTCTACATGCAGTCCTGTAAATACAGTAAAACCCCTCTTAAGGGTCACCCCCCCCCCTTTTACTCCTGACCCTCATAAGGAAATACTTCTTGTTCAATATTGCTAGTTTTGCTTGGAAGTAAAAACATTTTCTAAGACCTCATTCAAACATTTTCTAACTCTTCACACTCATCTTCACAACTGAAACAGCATTTACCCAAGGGAAAAGAAATGTTTTGCAACAATTAGTTTGGTAGGCATGCAATTAAACCTTCTGGTCTTTACCATTAAACGATACAGCCTCAAGCAGGGTATGGCGATTTTTATATATAAATCACTTTTAAATCCCGACTTGATGTTTTAAAAAAAATCATTGATTTAAATCAAAAAATTTAAATTTTGTTTTTCCTTTAAATAACTTCAATGATATTGAAGTAAACATATCCTGGTATGGTATGAATGTCTGATATGTGATAAAGTTTGTGATTAAAAGAAGCATAGAAGATCTTTGAGGTAAATGTAGACTTGAACTTAATCCATAGATACAGTGCAAAAAGAAAGCTGTTCTATTTCTAAATTTTTCGCATGGAAAAAATTACAGAAAAATATAAACTGCACTAAG
The DNA here is from genome assembly GCF_987345545.1 of Pholcus phalangioides. NCBI lineage: Eukaryota > Metazoa > Arthropoda > Arachnida > Araneae > Pholcidae > Pholcus > Pholcus phalangioides. The sequence continues at coordinate 21,141,580 of NW_028301602.1, forward strand.
TATTTTCAATACATTACAATGTGGCACTACGATTCCCCTGATTAAAAAACAGAGGAATTATTTTTTGTACAAAGCTTTGAATTCTATGCCCTAATTGCTGATTAAAAATAATAATAGATGTTGCACAAACATAAATATCATTGGGCTTCCGACTTTATTTTTCATATTAAAATTTTGAGTTTGCTTGTTTTTTTATCAAAACCTATTAGGCTAAATCTATGAAAGAATAAAAATGCGTAAAGTATTAAGCAACATCATGCAAGTTGGAAATACATCAACCAATTATGTAAGAAACAATCTTGGCAACAGAATTTGTTTTATTTGGTTGATGCTGAATGGCCCTTTGGTTGTGCATCGAGTGAATTGAGATGTCTGTACCATATGTGGGATACAGAGTTGCCACCACCCATTCACTTTAATGGGAGTGGGCCAGCTCATAAATAAAAGCACTTTTCTCTACAAAAAAATGTTAATCCATGAAGTTAATTGAAACTCAATGACCTTTCGTGTTACATAAACACAGATTTTTTGTGTTCGTATTTTTTTGCTTGTAGTTAGTTTGTAGTTTATTCATTAATGCTTAATTAAATCTGAATGATTTGGAGAAAAAAACCGGTGATATAAAAATATACTTCATGCATTCTTCTTGATTAATTAACAATGTTTGTTTTAATTAATAAGCAGACAATTAATTTTAATCAAAAAATCTGATTTTAAAAAATCATGATTTTTTTTTCATACCCTGGCCTCAAGTTTCTTTGTGACTTTAATAATGAACAAAGTTTTATACAAATACAAATACAACGCCACAACAGGCAAAATGCCCAACGAGGTGGCTGAGCCACCTGGCCATTTTATGGCCACAATGTTTCTTCCTACTTGTATCTCAATAATATTTTATGTGAAAAGCAAAACCGTTATAAAGAAAAATTTTTAAAAATTTTTGTGTAAATTGATTGCTACTTTGTGTTCATTTTTTATTGAAGCTTATAGTCTTTCTGAATTTTATACACACTTAAAGAAAAGTAACCTATTCAATATATATATATATATATAGATCTGTGTACTTATTAACTTTATTTTTTTCCCCCATGGATATTTTTCATTAATTATTACCATATTCCCCCACATTTGCTGGCATGCTGTGGAACTCTCGAGAGACATCAATCTTTTGAATGTCTGGGTCTGATCCCTTCCTAGCATGCCGAAAAAAGTTAGGTTTAATAAGGATCACAGTATTCAGTCAACCAATTAAATGGATTTTTAGAATAAATATACTTAAGAATTTTTCAGAAACTATAACATGCATTTCTCAGTATGCTGGTTTCCCAGTTTGTTTCATGACATGCCAGCTAATTCAGGGGAATATGGTAATTTTTTGCTGGTCTGCTGCTGTCTATCAGCTTAAATTATGTTTTAGAGAGAGAGAAGGAAAAAATAATAATGAATGCATTACCCGTTTGAATATATGAAGAAACTTGTCACAAGGGATCCTAAATCTGAAACGTTTCATCACATTAGAAAATATTTCAATTTCTGTCCACATTGGATGCCGTTGACTCACTTGACTAGCTGCATCAGCAAGTATTTTTACCAAAGACGACATTTGATCTGAATCAATAAACACAAATTAATTACTACTGAGAAATATATTTTGTTGCAGTGTATAATTATATACAGTTTTGTAATCAGAACATTGCTATCAAATACATCTCTACATTAATTCTGAGTTTCTCACACTTAATATTACATCAAATAATCATTGCTTATTGTATGTATGCCAACTGTGGTATTTTACTGAAGAAAAACAGTCCTAAACTGTAATTTTCTTTTCCCCATGTTAAAAGATGTAGCATAATGAAATCAGAAAATTTTGTGTCACCCTCAGACTCCAATTTAGAAATTTACTCCAATTCAGCAACCACATTAAGAAAATGTTGGCGACTTGGTGGCTGGGATTTTATGTCCAGCACTGATATACAGTGAATCCTCCTATATAAGACACTCAAGGCAATAAGAGAAATGTATTGTTATAAAGGATTAATAGCTTTACATGGAATTTATTAACACTGAAAAATACATCAAACCAGAGAGTTTAATATCACAAAATCAATAACAATAACCCTCTCTATACCTATAAAGGTTATTAATGTCAGAGAGGGTATAGTTATATAGGATTTTCACTGTATATACAGTAGATGTCACTTATTAAAATTCACAGATAATGCTATCATTTAGATATTGTTATCACTTTTGCAAAGAATGGAATGGACCAATACCATAACATGGGAAAAAATTGTTTATAGTCACAGGGACTTCAGTCTATGTTAGCAATTTTTTTTGTCGAAAGTTTTTTGCTCATTTAGCTAAGATTTAACCAAACTTATTTTTTTCCATGAAGTTATTGTTATCAGCCTTGACAATTTATGAAAAGAAAAAAGCCTTTACTCCTCTAGTTTTTGGTCAGTTTCTTTCAGTTGAGCAGATTACAATTTTATTTTCCGAAAGACTTTTCTCAAGGGATCTATGGAATGTACATAAAAAAAAGTATATATATATCATAATTCATGATATGCAATAAACAGTTCCATTCTAACTTCTTCGCTAAAAAGGGAAAATGCAGGATTTTAGTTTAAAAAGTGTTGATATTAATTTTAAAAATATTTTGTGAAAATTTTGACCAGGCATCTATTTTTTTTTTTTAACACATCATAAGTGGGGGACTGAGATCTGTCTAATCTTGTCTGACGAATTTAAAACTCTTTCTTCAACTTCTGTTGCTAGAAGTTGCAGAGTGTGCAATCCTTTGCCACATTTTGAAAATGGAGAAAAGTAATGGTGTTTGAATTGCTTTTCCTTCCCTTTGTCTAATTTAAGTTAGTGAAAAAATATAAAATGGGGGAGAACAAAGAGGAGATAAGGATGTGTGTGTACTAGGATTATCTTGTCCTTAGGGTTACAATATCGCATCAGTGTTGCACCTAGTAAAAAGAAAAAATCGTTCCAGCCAAAAAAATCACCTACATAAGATGTGTTAACCACATGCCTAACGTTAGCATGTATAAAATACTGATTTGGTCATGCATTATTTTATGTTAGTCATGTCAATTCTTGGAGATTTGTCCAGCCTTGCTGTGTCCTTGTAATGATGAAAGTAATAAAACTTTGCATGACATATCTCTGATTATTACATTTTCCTTTCTTTTTTTTTCAGCTTGAAAACTTGAAAATAATATATCCTATGAGGAAAAACTTGAAATCAAATATCAATAAGTGATAAGCATTATCTTACTCAGCTTTTTTGGATCCCTAAGTTCATATGCACAAACATCAGCAACAGGCATAACCAAAGACATATCATTCCATAGGGTCATCTTGCACTGTCAAAAGAAATATGAAGAAATTAAGAATAAAGCAAAGAAATTTCACATCTCAGCAATATTAACATAAATCAGGGCTGGGCAGATCCCAAGCACCAAGTCGCTATGGAGACTAAAAGAATAGTATTGGCACCTAAGATTTTATTATTAAAATTTATTAATAAAAAAAATTGATGCACACATATTACAAACAAACACTTTGTAGCCTCAAGGGACTGAACATTCCTTCCAGCAGGCCTAAAGGAATAAGCTATAGAATATTTTTTCTTTCTCTTGCAACAGCATTATTATATTTATTAGATATGTGTTCAAATGTATTTTCACTTGAATTTATCTGAATAATGTTCACAATTAAGTTGCTTTTCGTGAAGCTCAATATAATACAACCATCGTACACCAATTCTCTTATTTATTATTATACTCTTTTGCTCTTTCAATACTTTCATCTAAATGGTTTCGTAATCTATGTGTCTGACAAAGTCAAAAATCGCATGATTTATGTTTTTATTATTAAATTGATTTCCAGTGTGAAAAATATTTAATAACTTAGGGGCAATGAAGGAAAAGATCTCTTTATATAATGTTTTATTTGGTTTCGGTACTTGATAAACTTGATTATATCTATTTGTAGTTCTATTTTGATTTTTCGTTAAGTAATTTTCATTTAATAGTGAAAATTTGATAACGCTGTACAAAAATTTTGTCTCAAAGTTAGAGTATGACATTGTATTTTAGAACCATCGATTAATATTTGAGATCTTATTATGTTATATATATTATCTAATTTCAGAATATTCTCGTAATATGCTCTCCCCAAGCACTGATTGCATAATTAACAATTGAATATATCCATGCATAGAATAAATCTTCTAAAAAATGTTCATCAATCAAGTTTTTCATTTTGTAAATGATCATTGCATATTTTCTAATCTTTTTTATTAAAATATCACAGCGCGTGTTCCATTTAAGATCATTCTGTATTGTGGTACGTAAATAATTGTACTCCCGAACAATATTTCTTGGCAATGGCATTGATTGTTCTCCCGGCACTGACAATGATTATGTATTATTAGATGTATGTTTGCGTTACAATTTATGTTTCTTGTCTTCATATAAATAAATTTTGTTTTTTGAATGTTAAGTTCTAATTTATGTTTAATTAAACAAATATTAATATATATATTTGTTAGATCATCTCCTACTTTTCTAATTAAATTTGCTATATCAGTATCTTCTACATAAAGCACTGTACCATCAGCAAATGTTATAATTTTTCCATTCAATCTCAAGTTACATAAATCATTTATATATATCAAAAATAATATCGGACCTAAAACAGAACCCTGAGATAGTACTTTTCAAGAAGTGAAAAAGGGGGTAACTTCTTTTCGAATAACTACTGCTTGTTCCCTGTTGCAATATTATCATTTAAATCATTCAAGTATGTTTCCTCTCACTCCTATTTCAAATAGTTTATTTCTTAAAATGTCCAAATCCACAAAATTGAATGCTTTTTTCAAATCTAGGCACACAGTTATGGAACATTTATTATTGTTAAATCCATTGTTTAAATAGTTAGTTAGATCAAGTATCGCCATTTCTGTATTTTTATTTTTTTGAAATCCATATTGGTTATTTAAAATTTTTTTTTGTCTATTTAGGAAATCGAGTAGTTGGTTTTTTATAAATTTTTCAATTATTTTTGAGATTGATATTGAAGTATTGATATTGGTCTGTAATTTGTCAAATCATTACCATCTCCTGCTTTATATATGGGATGGACCAAAGAGTATTTCCAATCATGGTAGAATATTCCATTCAATACAGAATGATCAATTAAATTTTTTATTCTACTTAAGTGGTATTTTGCAATTATTTTAATCATTTTAGGGGTGAATCCATCATAACCACTTGCTTTATTTTTCTTTGAATCCCTTATAACATGTTTAACTGTTCTTGATTTTATATCAGTATAAAACATGATTGATTGAATCAGATTGAATGGCTAGTAGCATTATTTTGTTCCAAACAATGGCCACAAAAATGATTTTGTTCATTGGTATTTAAATTCCTCGTAATAAAGTCATTATTGAATTTAATGGCCAAATCCATTGGATCTTGAAAGTTTGGGAAGTACATTATGTCCAATATTTTTGTTTAAAATATTTTCATTTATGTATTTCCATTGCCTGCGTTTATCTTTTCCAATTTCTTTAAAGTTGTTTTTAATATATTCTTAATTTTTTTTATGTTTTTTCAAATTTGTTTCATATTCTTTGTATTCCAATTTGTAGGAGACTATTTGAGGATTCTTTTTGTATTTTTTGTAAAGTTTTTCTTTATAATATATATTAAAAAATATATATTATATATATATTAATATATTAATACATATCCAGTTCATTATCCAGTTCATTTATCCCGTTCATTTATCCAGTTTTTCTTATCTTTTTTTTAGGCTTTTGTTTTACTGTCCTAGTCCATAAATTTGAATTCAACATTAAAATACCCATAAATCGCTTATATTTATTATGAGCATTATCATCTCCTAGAATATAAGTAAGATGCTTTAGTTTGATCTACCATAGAAGTAAAAGAAATGGTAACAGATTGGAACTAGAAAATACATCTCAAAGAACAGGTACGCCATTATCATGGCTCATCAAAAATAATGTAATATCTTGGACATGCCAAGATTCAGTGGCTGCACTTGAAGCCTTTGTGAATGTGTAACCCAGCACACTCTGGTGTGATACGTGCCAGATTAGCGAGAGTGACTGCATTAATAATTCATATTTCTATTAGTTCCAGAAATATTCAATTCAATCTGCCTTTTTTTGTGGATTTTTTTTTTTCATTTTTTTAACACTCAGATTTTAACCATCCTCTTGCCCCACTACTGAAGACAATGTCCTATTTACAGGAGGACTAAATGTGCTATAGCTCAGGGCGGAAAGTTCAGAAGATCAGCAAATTTGAGGAGTGAGTGACCAAGAAAATTAGCAAAATGAAAGAAGGGCGGTGAAATTTTTATAACCCTCAATAAATCCATCTGCTCAGACAGCAAGTGATCCAGAGAGTTCGCATGAATGTAAGTGAGCAAAAGAGTGGCTTAGAACGTGAGTGAGCATATGAATGACCGAACGAAAGACCTAAAGAGTGAGTAACCAGTTCAGTGAGTGGCCTTGAGTCAGCCGTCTGAAGCGTCTGGGCCCTCGGATAAAGTGATTTTTCTGAGGCCCCCTACATGCGAGAGATGTTTACTTCCGAAAATTTCAACCAGATATAGTTTTCAGGAGGCCCCATCTGCATTTGAGGCTTCCGTCCAGGGAGAATGCATTAAGACGGCACTGCCTGGAGCATGTGCAAAAGTAGCCAAACAGTGACCAAAACCAGTGTCAAGCATGTGAGGGACCAAAACAGAGTGCAAGCATGTGAATGACAAAAACAGAGTGCAAGCATGTGAGTGACCAAAACAGAGTGCAAGCATGTAAATGACTAAAAGAGTGGCATTAACATGCGTACTTGCATGGGGAACAAGAGGGCCCCCCCCCCATCTTATCTGCACAGCATAGGATAGAGAATTCGTGGGAATAGTCGTCAAGAAAATTAGGCTAGTTTTCTAGTATTTTAAGTATTTTCCAAATTTCTAGTAATTTAGTAATTTTTGTAATTTCAAATTTTCTTTTATAGTATTTTTATAGTTTTTAGTTTTACTAAATTAAAGAAAGGCGGAAAAATCGTAAATGCGCTTCTGACTGAACATGAAAACTACTCCCAACATTCAAACCTAAACTTCTCTTTCAGTTTCAAATAAACAACTCATAAATGATGAAAACTTTAATTTGAAACCACCTTAGCACGAGTTTTGGAGAATTACTAATCAGGAAAAAATAAAATCTTGGAAACACAAATACACAAAATTCTGAATGGTAAATCTTGCTTATTTGAGTAGGAAGTCAAGACAAAATATGAAAATGTTTTTAAAATATAACACTGAAAAGTTATAGAAACAAGTACAGACTGTGTTTTCAATAACAAGAAATAATTTATGCATATTTCAATAAAATATGTTGGTACTAATTTGTGCATAATTAATAAAAATTTAGAGTAAAAAAACTTGCTAATGAAATGCTAATTGTACGATTTAAAATAATAAATGCCTCTTTCAATTTTGCACAAACTACGGTGGGGGGCTTTGCTGAGATTCTTCATACTCTATAGTGAATTTGTAGGGTGAAAAATCGAAAAATGATGAAAATTGTCCTGAGCCCTATTAGCCTCATCCTGTGGAGGCCCTGTTAATGTCATTATCAGTGAGTCCGCAAACTAATGCAGCTTCATTTCCTGGGAAAAGCCCAGATGTGCTACAGAAGTAATAGAATTAATTTTCTTACCCCACCTATTTTAAAACTTTAAAATTTTCACTTACAGAAAATAATTTTTTTTTCGAAGATCCAGCCAAAGCTTGCGTGTTTCAGGACTGAAGGAAAAAAAAAAGAAACAAGGCTAGAAAACGATTCATCTCATTCCATGATTTGTGTGAAGAGTGTACATTTGCCCCTCTCCCATGCAAAAAAATAAAACAAGTGCCCTTAGGCGCGCTAGGGATACGGGTATGTATGAGCAAAAAGGTGGCATTGCGGCCGAATCACATGGAATCCTTATAAAACTTTTGGAAGAATACAACTGACCCTCCTCCAACTATGGATTTTTTATTCTTTCGACCTTACCATTAGAAGGAAGCTCAAGGTCGAACTTCTTCCAGTGCACAAATTTTATCGAAAGGATATTTTGAGAAAAAAAAGAAATTAATTTTAAAAAACATTAAGGCTTAATAAAGAAAAAAGTGAGGCAACTCTAGTTGTGTTTGCTTGAAGGCTCTTGGGGAGCGATCGCTCCTCCCTGGATCTGCCACTGCCTGACTTTTGTCAAATATTTACATATTTCCCTGGCTTTTGCGGAAATATTTTACATTTTCATTGACTTTCCCTGTGCATTTTTAATTTCTTCCACTTTCCAGGTCACAAGGAACCCTTAAGGGCGGTATTCACCGACATGGTTTAAACCTGTAGTGGCAATTTTTGGATAAGAGATCAACATAGATTGGTTAAAACCCTGAATTTAACCAATCCATGTCAATCTCTTATCAAAAAATTGTGACTATAGCTTAAACCATGTCGGTGAATACAGCCCTAAGCCGGGTATTCCTAGGAGTGAGTTTGTTGTGCCCCGTGTAGCGTGAATCGCCCAGCGCAACACACCACGAACTCACCAATAGGAAAAGCAGTGTGTGTGTGTGTGTGTTTTCCTACAGAGCGCAACATGCCTCACGCCAGCATTTAACATCGGGGTGTGATTGGCCGACTGCTTGTGGAGAAGTCAATTGCGTCGTGCGCCGCACATTTCCTCTGTTCACTTTTGTTGTGCTTTCTCTTTCCCTTCCTTCCTGTCTCCCTCTTTTATTGTGCAAAAATACGAAGACGTGCAGACGACACAACAGATGATGCGTTTACGCTAGGAAAACATAAACGCGTAGCGTGATCAAGTTTCACGTTTTTGCCAACTCGAAATGGTCCTATTCGATTCAAGGGGGACAGAAAATCCCGCTCAGCGACTTTGAAGGAAAAAAACAACTGTTATTATAACTTTTTCAAACCACCCGGTTGAGTTCCTGTAGCACAATATTATCGATGAAAAGTCAAATTATTCATACCTCTATTAAATCAATCAATCAATCAAAGGCTTTGTTTTAGCAGGGTTCCTATTAAATCACTGGCTTCATTTGGTGACACACTTGACTTGGATAATTAGAGTCCTCTATACCTATTTTGGTGACACAAATTTGTTTACATTTCGACCATGTGCTGATGTCCCAACGGTTTTGACTCCAAAAATTTCTTACTAAGCTTTAAAAAAAAAAAACCTATATAAAAAATCTTTTTGAAAAAATTATATAAAAATTATTTTGTTTATTTTCTTACGGAAAAAAATAATTCTTTATATTTATTAGTTTTTTTTAGTTTTCTATGTGTTTTTCCTTCTTTGGCAATTCGACATACAATCCACATCAGGAAATAATCCATATACCTACAATCTTGTATAATGTTGAGCGATCCCAAAATGGTTTGTTTTTATTTACTCTTTTTGCTTTCTGTGCGTGAGCACGTTTAGTGGAGTAAATACAGTTGTTTCATTGGATTAATTTCAATCTAGTTAACCATGGAAAATGAATGGGATTTCATTAGGAAGTTTGTGGCTATTGGTGCTATAAAAATTGGAGAATATACCTTAAAAAGAAATGTGATGTCTCCGATTTACGTAGATTTGCGGAACATCATTTCGTACCCGGATCTATTACGTGAATTATCTCGGAAAGTGTGGGATAAAATGAAGGAATCCGGAATTCAAACTGACGCATTGTGTGGTGTACCTTATACTGCTTTACCCATAGCAACTACTGTGTCTATACTTAACGGCGTTCCCTTATTGATGAAGCGTAAAAGGACTAAAGACTATGGCACCAAGAAAGCAGTCGAAGGAAGCTTCAAAAAGGGACAAAGGTGCCTCGTTGTTGAAGATGTTGTCACAAGTGGGAGCAGTGTTATAGAGACAGTTAAAGTCCTCAGGTCCGAAGGACTTATTGTGACTGATTGTGTTGCGATTATAGATAGGCAACAAGGCGGTAAAGCTAATTTGGAAAAAGACAATGTAAACTTACATTCCTTGTTTGAATTAAAAAACATAGTGTCCGCATTGGCAGATATGAAATTTGTTTCTCAAGAAGAAACGCAGAACATTTTATCTTTTTTGAATGATACTCAGTTCAATAGTGATGTCGCTGAAGAATGTCAGAAAACAAATGTGTCATTCCTGAAACGTGCCGATAGTTGTATGCATCCAGTGCTTAAAAGACTGTTCAGTATCATGCACCAGAAACAGACAAATCTCTGTGTTTCTATGGATGTAGTGAAATCATCAGAATTGTTTCAATTCGCCGAAGTTCTCGGGCCACACATATGCATGATGAAGACAAATATAGACATATTGGGCAACTACAGTAGTTACATTAACAGGGCCCTTAGAGATTTAGCTGCAAAATATAATTTTTTGATCCTTGAAGACAGGAAATTTGCTGACATAGGCAATACTACGTTCAAGCAGTATGAAGAGGGTCTCTTCAATATTAAAGAATGGGCCGATATTGTTACCGTTCATAGCATCCCTGGTGATCACATTATTGAAGGGATGAAACTGTCTAGCTCTTATGACAGGGCTTGTATACTAATTGCACAAATTAGTTGTGATGATAGCTTGATAACCAATAGTTATTTGACTGATACAGTATCCATGGCCAAGAGACATAAAGACTTTGTCATTGGTTTTTTGTCTCAAACAAAAGTCTCGAATGATACAGATTTTGTTCACATTTCACCTGCTGTGAGTTTGGCGACTGGCGATGATCCTTTTGGTGAAGTCTATAAAACGCCAAAAGAAGCTATCAAGAAAGATGGTGCTGATGTAATAATTGTTGGAAAAGCAATTACAAGGTCTAAGAACATTCTGGAATCTGTGTGCGAGTATAAAAGAATAGCTTTCAAAGCTTACCTAGAAACTGTCTTGCATGACTGAAATTATACGAGTTCAAATTGTTCAATAAGAAGTTTTTGAAAGAATAAATTATTGATCGAAGAAAATAGGAATTAAAATTTTTTTTTCCTATCATTCGTTAAAACAGATGTCAACTGTAATCATTCGGTTTCCAAATTTATAAAGTTTTTCTACAAAGTCAAATTGAAATGTAACTATTATAGCAAATTAATTATATGATTCAAGTAAAATTCCATTATTTGAAAAATTATAAGAAACTATTGTAAGAATTATTACATTAATTCTCTTTAAAGAGCTGTACGATCTTATTATAGCTTAAAATCACTTAGAAATGCAGGTGACTGATATCCATTTCTTTAATAAGCAATGTATTTTAATATGAATGATGGCTATGTATAATAAAGTTTTTTTTTAATTAGTATCGCAAATCTAATTTTTTAATTACAATTCAACTTTCATTTGTGAAGTAATTTCAAGCTCTTTTGTAATACATTTCTTCTCCCCCCCCCCTTTTAAGCAATTTCCCTATGACATTCATAGCTGTTGTCTGGTCTTTCGTTATATTCCATTGCAGAATTTGGGAAGCATTGGTCAGATAATTATGAGAACATTTTTTTTTTCTACTATAAAAAAAATTCTAACAATTGTTAGATAAGTAAACAACTGTTCATAATTTTAATGTGACCCCCCCCCCCCAATTCCACTCTGGTGTGCAAAATTAAAGGATAATTGTCGAAATCTTGCTTATCTAGAAAAGTACTGGGAAAAAAAAGTACAGTAGACTCTGGCTGTGTCACTGGAATTTATGTAGTCAAACCCCATTATAATGATCTTGTTCTGTATTCTATCTAAAATTCTATATATAGGCTAACAGTGTTTCTCAAAGTGTATATCGCAGCGAGCGGGAGATATTGATTTGTGTGACTATTTATGCTTTCAAATGGTTCTTATAAGTGTGAAAATATCTACTGAACTATTCTGGGAAAAGGAAGATGAACCATGAATCGGGTGTGCGAGCCCCATGTAACAAAAGATTAAGAACCACTGACTGTCATGTGTGAAGGAAATAAAATTTTTTTTATATAGGCCTGTCTGAAGTTCTATCATAAAGGTCTATTTACCACACATTGTCAAAACCAGGGCTGGACAAATCACAAATCTAAATGGCAGAAAAACATTTTACCAGAGAAAAAGGTCCAAAATAATACTTCTTTTTCAGTGCATAGGCCTACTGACCCTCTTTCATACTGGCGAATATCTACTCTATAATATAAAATCACAAACTCGAAAAGGGCCCGTTGCTAAGCAACCGAGTGACAGAAGTGGGTGAAGTTTTTGAGTGACGGAAATCTGTTACGTTTTTGTGTTACGGAAGTCGGTTACGATTTTGGATCAAGTATTCATTTAACTCTAGCACATAATGGGGCCCATTTGACCCATCGGGACCATGTTATGTGCATGTACCGAGAGGCTCCCATATCCTACAGCAGGGCCCTTAGGCTGGAATTTAGATAGTGATTCCCCCAAACCAGCTTTTCAGGGCCCCTCTGTGGTTAATTTATAGTGTGAAAAATCAAAAAGTGATAAGAATCGTTGTGGCCCCTGTCAGCCCTGCCCTTGGGGGGGAGGGGTCATGCCGAGAGGTATGGGGCCCTTGATGGATCTCATTGTTTTCTTGCTGCTTTAATGTTGAAAAATTTGAGATAGCGGAAGCACAAGATATATCCAGTCTGGGGGCTCCAAAAAATTTGCGAATGCGGTCACGGGTAGTTGCGTGGGTGGTCCTGGATTTTATTCGTTGGCAAAACGAATACAAATGAAAATGTTTCATGGCCCTCGCAGCGGGATATGACTGACATGCTTCCAAGTTACCAAGTTGGGGGCCCCATGTTTACAGGTTTCATTTTGGGGGCCCTGGATGAATCTCATTCTTTTATGTTGTAGAATTTGCAACAGTGGATGCCCGAGATCAAGCCAGTCTGGGGCCCCACTAAAAGTATGCGAATAGGTGTCCCGGGTAATTGGTAGGGGGCCCTGGATTTTATTCGTTGGTAAAACGAATACTGGAGTCTGGATTCCCCACTAAAAATCTGCGTATTGTGTTCCCGCTACTGGATGTGGGGCCCTGGATTTTATTCGTTGCAAAATTGAAAAAAATTAAAAATTTTCGTGGTCCTTAACAGGGGTGTGTTTGACAAGCTTCCAGGTCAGTGCTCCATGGGAATGTTGATAGGTTCTAATTCGGGGCCCTTGGATGTATCTCATTGATTTTTGTTGTTTAACATTGTAAAATTTGCAACACATCGGTAGCCCGAGATATATCCAGTGTGGGCCCCACTAAAATTCAGCGAATGGAATCGGGGGCCCCAGTCTCTGAGGGTGCTTGATGAATCTGATTTGCTTTTGTTTTTTGTGGCTTTATCATTATTTTTATCAAAATTCGCTTCTTCAGTAAGCTGGTGCTTTCACACGTCTCTTTCCATAGCATGCTGATGAAGTGGGACGAAATAAACAAGATATGTTGTGAAGAGAAGTGGGGGGGGGGGGGTTGGCCCCCTAGTACTGCTATAAATTCCAAAACTCTCAGCCTGCAAATTAGCAACTACACAAAGAAAACTTTAGGTGCCAATATAAATTTTTTTGTTGAAATGGCAATCTGGCACCTGGGATTTATCCAACCCTAGTCAAGGTCCATATCTGCTTTGAGAGATCTGTTAAAAATATTCTTCCCTCCATTTGTTCCCAATTGACACATAGTTTAGAATCTGATCCCAATGTGTGTCAGAGAGAAGGGACTGTATTTCATTCAATGTCATACTTAAAATTTAATAACTGCATACCTAAAAATGCCAATGTTGATTATTTGCTATATCCTCCCAGTGTTATCCAACAAATTCCTCATGTCCCCTGTTACATGGGTGTCAAATATATAGGTCTATCTCCAGATTATTTGTGTCTACTGTGCTTTTTATTTGATATCTTCTTATGCAGCGGTTCTCAATCCTTTATGACTCGCAGAGCCCTTTTTGGTGAAAAATTTCTTTGGCAGAGCCCAGTAGGGCTATTTTTTATTTATTCATATCAGTTACGGATTCATTTTTATTTAAGAATATTTATAATAATTTTTTTTTAATTTACTGTTGTTTTTCATTTTCCTCGAGCGGGAGCAGAGCCCCTGGAGAGTGCACACGGAGCCGAGGTCTCAGCACAGTACCGGTTGAGAATCGCTGTTTTAATGTATTGTAAGATTTTTCTAAAAGATGATTTGGGAATTGAAGAAGACTCATCTAAAAGCTGATACATTTTAACAATATATTACAGGATTTCCATTTCCCAGCAACCTGAAAAGTCAGGAAACTGGAAAACGATCAGGAAAAATGTAAAATATTTGGCAAAAGTCATGGAAACATACAAATATTTGATAAAAGTGATGAAAACTCTGTGAAGGAAAATACTACTACTAAACCACACATGCACCTCCAAAGAATTGGTATATGTTGAAATGCGTGTGTATGTGTAGTGAACCTGACATGAAGTTTGTTTCTAAGTAATGCTTATTATGTGTAGGGCTATCATTTTTCTAACTGTGAGTGAAGTGTAATGATTGAATAATTGTATCATTGTAGGCCTGTTGCTTTCTGTGGAGGGACTTTTTAACAGAAAGATCAGCTCTCATTTACACCTTGAAGTTGAGAACCACAGAAAACCAAATTCGGCCAACCACCATTGTGGCAACGGTGGGGCTCGAATCCAGGTCCTATCGATGTGAGTTCGCCACTATGACCCCCTTAACCGCCACAGTGGCTAAGGGGAAAAAACTGAAACTCAAAATTCATTTTGAAGAATAAGATTTCGAATAATATTTCTTCAGATTGAGGGAAATCAGAGTTGCTTTTTTTGCATTTTTGTCAGGAAAATGCTGGGAGCCCTGTATTGAAACAGCATGTGCAGCTGTTAAGTTGGACATATTACAGAACAAGCATGCTGATTGCGGCTATTTTGAACATCACCCTCAAAGTAGAGTATGTGAAAAACTGATGTATGGTAGAACAATCAGTGCTGCTGCAGAACAATCTTGGAAATAATGTTAAGGAAATAGAACTCTTCTGTGTAGAAACACTATTTTATAGGAATTTTTTCTGCAGAACATTTACAGTCGGCTGAGGGCTTGTTTTAGAACAAAGCAAAACATTGTCTTGGGAAACGTTACATTGATTCACAAGTTTAATTATTTCTCTCAAATTTTTTTTCATATTGACAGGCCAGTTCAAAAATGGCAACTCAGAAAATTTCATTTTTGAAAAATGAAATTTTTTATGCATGGCATGAGAATGGTGGAAAATTGATTTACATATTGCAAAACAGCAACAACTTCAAACTCTGCGTATTCGCTTTTTACTGTAATTACATTTGAATTGATTCTCATTCAGTTCGATAAAAACTGCATCTTTAAAATGTAGATATCTCAAGACATAGAATTTTAAGTCATGGTCTTTTTGAACTGGGCTGTCAATATAAATTACAGCAATTAAAATTTTGGAACAATATTTTTAATATTGAGAGCATGAATTTTTTCCCCCTCTGCATTTTTAAAAGAACCTATTTGGATAATTTTCTTTTTATTCAACATTTGTCATGTTTTTGCCCAAAATAAAAAGAAAAATCATTGTATTAGATACAGCACAAGTGAATTACAAAACCTCCATATCTTCATCAATAGAGAATTTTTTTTCACATTTCATTCTCGGAAATATTCACGGAGGTAATAAGAGAATAATTACTTGATATACAAAATTAAGTACAACGATATCACCCGAGAGTTTTCTGGTTATTCTGCTTTATAAGTTTTTAATACCATCACTCTTTGAGAGAGCCAAGAAAAGAAGCTAGTGCATCTTTTTCAAATGATTTCTCTTTTATCACGTTAGTTTTCGTGGCGGAAAGTCAAGGAAAAGAGCTGAATAAAATCCTGGATCATTCAGCTTCCATTTGTACCTATTTACAATGTCTTGAATTTTCAATTTTCTTCTCACATGTGGGGGTTGGCACCTGGGAGGAAAATAACAGAAGTCTTGAGTATTAGACACACACACACAGGAACATATAAGAAAAAAAATGTTTTACATTTTCTATTCCTCTCCAACAGATCACATTTTTTAATTATAATTATTAATAAAGTAATATTCCATTTACAAAATACATTCATATGAGTGAAACTAATATTTGTACTGCTTTACTTGCCAATGAGAAAGACATTGAAAGAAACAAAATATAACTCAGGACCAGAAGACTAGTACGTACAGAAATAAATTTCTGTTCATAAAATCAAGTGGTGTAGTGACAATGCTTGACAAAAAAGAGGCTAAATGATTTTAAATTTTTCTATCGATATCTCTTATGCAGCAGTTTATTTGACACAGAATACAGAAATTTTGATACCTCGGAGCTCTGTAAGCAACTGGTAATCACTGCAAGGAGAGTTTGTTTTACTTATATTTCATATATTTTATATATTTCTTCCATATTTGTTATGGGCATCTTTTTCTCAGCCACCTTGTTGGGCATTTTGCCTGTTGTGGCGTTGTTTTTGTATTATCAGCTGATTATCAACTCAGCAAACTGTGTAAACTTTCCATTTATAGGTGCAAAAGAGAGCTCAAAGTGCAGGACTGACAACTGCATAGACACCCACCTGAACTGCACATTTCATGCAGTTAATCGCTCATACATGACATGACACAAAAACTATGCAGTAAATTGAGACTGTGTACGGCCCTTTATTTAGTTTGACTTTGACAGTGATTGATTAATATTTTGGTAAAAAAATCAAAAGTGTCTATCTTCCACATTCAAGGAATTAAAAAATTGGTGCAATAATTTGATATAGTGTTTTTGATTCAAAGTAAAATTCTCACAAATATATAGGTATGCCAGCCCTCCCAATTTAGGCACAACATTTTTTTACTGTGGTAACACCATAGATTTTCATACAATACAATATCTTACTACCCAGTATATGGTATGAAAGCATGAATAGTCCTGTAAAAAACTTTATACATTTGAAAGAGTTGAATGCTTTATGGTTTGAATGAATCCATTGTATAATATTACAAATGAACTAACTAACAACTACGATTCAGGTCACTTATCTTACCCTTCAGCATCCATCTTTTTTCGTCTTATCATATTCAATGCTGTTTGTCGAACTAATGTACCAAGTGTTCTGCGACTTACAACCATACCATCAACCAAAGGAAGAGCCAAGGACATCCTAATGATGAATAAAAACATTAGGTTCAATTTTATAATACTCAAAAATGACATTATGAAAGAGATTACTAAACCATACGTTCAAAAACATGCTGCCTTCCTTATTGGAAGTGGGAGTAGCAGATGTCTGAAGTATCATGTTTGTTTCGGTATCCAGCAGGGTTGTTTGGTTTAAACCACGTTGGTTTAAACCATGGTTTAAACCTTGGTTTTAACCAACTGGTTTTTTTAAAAAAACCACTTTGGTTTTTTTCAAAAAATCAGATAAAAGTAGCCTAAATATAATTTTTTTCCCTTAAAAATATCATATTTGTTCATTATTAGCCAAAATGTTTCATTTTTACCTCATTTTATATCCTTGGGGTACATTCTGATGGTATATCTTTAAATGACATAAGATTTTATAAATGGTTTTTTTCAAAAAGTCTCATAAAAGTGGCCAGAATATATATATATATATTTTTCATATGAAGTATCTTAGTCATTTAAAGTTATATATAAAAGCCAAAACTTCTCATTCTTACAACATTTTCTAACCTTTGGCTACATTCTGATGCTCTATCTTTAGCAAATTCATGAATAAGGATTGCATCACACATCTAAATGTAGTGGTGTATTACATATCTCACAGGGTTTCTTTTTCCCTTCACAAAGAAGCAGCTACAGTAGTGACACCATCATGCTAGGGGCCGGTGGACCTATAATCCAATAAAGACACCAGCTGTCCTTAAAGGACAAAGACTAGTGTACTAGTTGTTACATTACCTCACATACATTTTCATTCCCATAAGAAGTAGCACATCTCCTACTGTATATCTCCAAGTCTTAATATTCAATAGTTGTTTTTTTATACTTTTACACACACACTGTTAAGCCCAGTTAATCAAGGTTCTACTGTATAGTAGTAACAGATTTATAATAAAATAATCAGCTATATACAGGGTGATTATAATTTAAGTTTTGATTCCAAAACTATACAATAAGTACTGATCGGAATGACCTGAAAATTTGCATGGATACTCCTGAAGCAATGAACGTTTCTTTCGCAAAAGAAAAAGGTGCAAAATGTGCAAGTAGATGATGCTGTACTTTGCCAGCAGTATAATCTATTTTGTGCAACCACATCATTTCGGCACTTCCACAGCATCAGTGTGTGGATAGAACTTCTATCAAGATGCACATTGCAATACCAGCAAAGCAGCTGCTGAAGACCCATTTTGACAGGATGCACCTTAACCCTTGCAACTACTGGCTGTGGGGATACCTCAAAATGTTATAAACAGCGGTCAGATTGCAAACTTTGATGAATTGTAATCTCCCGCACATTCTCTATATGTTAGAAGTTCCTCATTCCTCAGGAATATGAACGGGGGAAAGGGGGCGCGTTTGGTTTAATAAAGCTGAATTGCAAGCACATCCACATTATGACCATGGCATATTCCGATTCTGCTGTTGAACAAGAATTTTTGTGCTTTCAACCTCATAGCCAGAACACGTGGTGGACAACATATTTAACATTTTTTGAGTAAGTTATAGTTATTTGTTCCATGTTCCATTTCTCCATGAATTATGGACTCGTGCAATGCTATAATTAAGTTATAATTTTGCCTTGACTGGCTATCGTTTCCATTCTGCGAGCAAATTTCTCACATGTTGGATGATGTCATTAATTTTACATTTTTAAGTATTTTTTCCCCTTTATCAAATAAAATGGAATTTTTTCAGGAATATTCATGTCAATTTTCAAGTCATTCTGACAATCGCTCTTTTTTTAGTGTTTTGAAATCAGAACCTTAGTTATAATCACCCTGTATATCGTAAATCATCGTTAATTAATCTGCATTATTTATGCATCATTAAATGCATTATATTCACCTAATTTTTATTACTTTTTGCAAAATAGCTTCGTAATTAAGTATACTGAAAGTAACTGGAGAAAAATCTTTATATATTATATGATTAATAATAACATTAAAAGAATTTTCGAACACACAGTAATCCATTGAGTTAAGCAAAAAATAATTAAATGGCAAAAGTTGGTTTTTGTTAAAATTTAATAAATATTTATTGATTAATTAGCATGGGAATAGTGTTAATTACATTAATAACAATTTCATTTTAGTTAATTATTAGAAGTTTTAATGATTTTTCAGAAATTTCATTGTTTTTAATGTTAATACTACTTAAAACAAAAAAACCGGTTTAAACCAAAAAAACCTGGTTTAAACCAAAAAAACCCGGTTTTTTGGTTTTTTTCAAAAAAACCGGTTTTTTTACCAACCCTGGTATCCAGTTGAAGGTCTGATGTCTTTCTCAAGAAAAAAATAAATCGGAGACCAGCTGAGGTGCATTCACACCTCAAACTTGATAGTAAATGCTTATTGGCGTAATGGTAGGAATAACCAACTCACAGATGAGGGCAAATGTATCTTGAAATAAATGTTATAGTACTTAAGGCTAAGAACATAGTGAGAGCAGCGAGCAAAGCGACAAATGAGAAGAAAGAGAAGCAAGATGAGAATATGGCTGCGAGAAAGGAACAGAGCACACATAGTGGGAACGTTTAATATAGCAGAGATTATTGAATAGATACTCGCAATCAGCTTGGTTTTTTTAATTAAAGAATGCTTAAAAATTTCATAATTATAAAAAACCCTTGCTCAGACAAGTTTGGAAATAATAGTGTTGTGCGAATATCAGTATTTTTAAATATAACTATGGAAATGTTACTCATACTTTGGTCGCTTTCCTCCCTACATCTTTTCCTGCAGCACTTGAGTGTGATCACTTCTCGAAAGATCAATAATATTTTATACTAAATTTATGAGTAAAAGATTGAGAAAAATGCCAAGTTTATCAAAGCCCCCCGCCCCTCCCCCTCCCGTTTAAATTCGTATTATTAGCATAGGCGGGAGGGTAGAAGTAGAAAATCCCTCCCCCCCCCTCCGCTCGAATAGCTTTATATGTATAGCTGTATAAATATTTGGTGGTTTCATTTTTTTACACAAGAAATGTAATTATTGACATACAAAAATCCAGCATAAAAAACATTTGGTACTCTTCCAGTATGGAAATATTGGCGGTACACAGAAAATAAACAAATAAAACTTGCCAATTTTTCCACAGAAGCATACAGGATTTTTAATTCAGACTACTGAAATACATTCTCTCACACAGGGTGCATGATAAATTAGCTTAAAACTCAAAATATAAATATTATAAAATCAAAATATAAATCATTTTCGATTTGATTAAGCACGTGCGCACGAAAAAAGCTTGGCGGGAAATGTATGAAAGTTATTCGGTATTTGCTGTTTCTATTTGATCGTCCCCACCATTTTGAAGTACGTTGAGAACTTAATATCAACAAGATTCTGGTAACATTTTTGACCTCACTACCGCTTTTTAACAACGAAAACAAGCCCTTCGACACCCATCTTGAAACTACACGCAAGCGAGCAGAGCAGCAAAAACAAAATATCTTGAATGCGTTGCTCTTATTGCTTGTCGTGGAGTTCCCGCCCTGCTGCAGTGGGTGCCACTATACGCAGGCACACTGAAAGCAGCGTGCTTGATTTTGCTGCTCAGATCTCTTCTCCCCTCGTTGCTTTGCTCTCTGTATTACTATGTGTTCAGCCTAATCTACAGGATTAATTTACTTCTGTAAGTTACAGCATCATCTTTAATCAAATTTTTTAAAAAAGACTTGGGAGCACTCAAGTTCAAGAAGCGAAATAGTTCTTATGACAAGTTGGGTGATTTCTACAATACTTAACCATTTGTATCGAAGTTACACAATGAGAAAAAGGTTGCACTTTATTATCTTATTTTAGTTTAAATGCAATAAATTCCTAGTTCAAAATTATAATAAACCTCCAAATTGACACGAAAAAAAATTTCCGCTGACTGCTGGATCAAGTCAAAACCAATGAGTATCAATAACAGAAAACATCAATTCACAAAAATATTCTACTTTTATGAAAGCACATATTACTTTGAAAATAACAGCACTCCATTATGAACAAAAATTTAATGACAAACCTGCCAGCAGGGCCTTGAAGCTTGATGTGGTATAAACCACTTTGTAATGGATGGACAAATATTACAAAAGTATCTTTATCAGAAGTGCGGGCTATGGAACTAAGAGATTCGAATCCGGTAACAAAGTTGGGAAGAAAGTCGCCTAGATACAAAGAATAAATATGCATAAAAAAATTACAAATAGAATTCAACGAATGAATCTAACTCAAATTATATACAGAAGAAAAACTGAAATTCTATATCCTTCTTATCGTTTACTGCTACTCACCTAAAGGGAATGAAACGGAATCGTCAACATTTTCAACCCACACTACAGTAACTTTGACATCACAGTAGGATGCAGCACTCTGCTGCCTACCATACTTCCTCCCAGAGCTTCGTCCTGTCCCTTGTGAAAGATCGTCACCTGCATCTAAATTCAGTGACATAGTTCTGTGCACAACTTCTTCCATAGAACTTGGCATTGTTTTTCGCTCCAGTTCTCTTGGTTTCTCCCCTTGGTCTAAATAAAAACATAGTTTTGAAAAATTAATTTTCACTAACAATAAAATTTCCACAGTTGAATCAGTCAATATCAATTCTGTGACAAACCATCATTATTACAACTGACAATGATGATTACCTGCAACTCGATCAGTTTCATAATACATCCTGTGGTGCTTTTTTTTTTTTTGCTTCTTGCTTAATAAAGCATCTGGAGAAGCACTAGATATGGTATGACTATGAATCAAAAAAATTTTTTTGATTGCACGTAACGAAATGTAGGCAAGTATCTGAGAGCACGTTGAACTTGCTTTCATTTTATCCATCATAGCTATAATACCTGGCACTGTCCTGGTATTCTTCAATTACTGAGAGCAGTGAAAAAGTGACAAACCCTTATAAAGGCATATAAATTATTATACATAATAGTGGCAGCATTAAAGAAATGGCAAACCATTGTAAAGGCATATACATGTCTGAAACACATTGCTAGGGAACCACAGTAACCAAAGTAAATATTTGGAAAGTGATTGTTGAGGCTGAGAAACCATTGTTGCACAACAGTTTTTTGCCTATTTGCAAACTTTTAAAGTAGCCTATCGTTCAAGTCAGGCCCATTCGGTAAATATGCAAAATTTGACGAGGATAGATCCAAAATTGAAAATTTGTAAAGAGAAAATACAAGAGCACACACACACACACACAGAAAATCAATTTTATATAAATATATTACAGCAAGTGCTCAATATCACGACTATTTGTACTGCTAGAATACAGGACTGATAGCATTATTGCATTGACTGTCATAAATTCTAGAAAATTGCAGGCATTTCACTTCTAATCATACTTTAGGCAGTAAACAAGTTAAAAAAAATTTTATCTAGACTTATAAAATTTCTGAAAATAAATCACAATTACCCTTTTTCCTCAGAACCACATCTTCTGGAATATCTTTCTGATCCTTGTTCAAGTCAACAGGTGATGGGCCAGGAATAACGAAAGCTATTTCAGATGTTACATCAGCCCAGTAGAAAACTTTGCGCTTTTTTATATTTTCATCTATTGATTCTACAAACATGGAAAAATAGAACCATAAATTATATAATATATCTTAAAAATAGAAACGTTTACTGACAAAAATAATTTCTATATTTCTGTTTTTAAAATTTAAAAACACCACTGTATATCATACCATACAGAGTGATTCAGAGCTCATCGTTCAAATTTGGTGGGGATGTAGGGAATAGCATAGGAACATGATTTCACATAGGAAAGTATGGTTACAAACTTCAAGTGGAGGGGCAAAATATGCCCAGAAGGTGGAAGAATACAGTTCAAGCATGTGATAAGTCAAATAAAATTTATTTCTCCATGATTATTACAGATTACACAAGTGCTCAATGTTATGACTATCTGTACTGCTAAAATGCAGGACTGATAGTATCGTTGCATTGACTGTCATAAATTCGGGAAAATTGTCTGCCATTTCACTAAAGTTGTCAGAGGCTATTGATAGATGTGCTACAAGGTCCATGTCATTGTCGACAGGACTCTCATACACAATTCACTGCACATTATACAAAGAAATTGATTGGAGATGAAATTTATAAAAAAAATTGATTTCTCAAACAAAAGTTATGGACATACAGTGGCCTCTACTACATCATGTGTACGTTTGTGACAATGATTTCCCATATGAAATTATGTTTTCAAGTTATTCTCTACCTGATCACCAAACTTGAATGACGAGTTCCGAATCCCCCTATATTTCATTATATGCCTTTCGCAATTTCTATAGATTATGAGCCAAGAAAAAAATAAGTTTATTTCTTATAAAGGGTTGGTGAAAATTTTTGAAACTTTAGTGTGTTTGGACTATTTCTTATTTTAATCAATTTTCACAGATATCAACCATAATCCTTTGGCTGCAGAGATAGTCAGAATAATGCTGTTCTGTATGCACAAGGAAAAAATCTTTTCCTCCCTAATATTGTAAATCATCAAAAACGAATTGAGCAGGCTACTAGAGCTCATCCTCTACAGATGATGGGAATGATTTAAGGATTAATGTCCCCACACACACACAAGTGTTTAACAAAAGAAGGAAAGTAAATTCAAACTCAAAATTTTTATTTAGAGTGAAAAATAATTTCAAAACAGTGGTCATGAAAAATATATAGATCAACCATGTAAATATATATTTTTTGAAGAATAGTGGAAACTAAATTTTAAGAATAATCAAACC
Source organism: Pholcus phalangioides (assembly GCF_987345545.1). Taxonomy (NCBI): domain Eukaryota; kingdom Metazoa; phylum Arthropoda; class Arachnida; order Araneae; family Pholcidae; genus Pholcus; species Pholcus phalangioides. The sequence goes on from NW_028301602.1 coordinate 21,165,610, forward strand.
AACTATTTATAATGATAAGTTTCTCTGAAATACACATCTAAGAGAAACAATTTCACGAATGTAAAACTATAAATGCTAGAGTTTGTAAGATGCATATTTTTAAGCCCATCATCAAACCCCCCCCCCCCCATATACCATAGGCACAAATGTGCAAATTTCCAAAACGTCGGAAATGAAACTCAAATTTTTACTCTACCCATGTTACTCATGAGTGTCATTTCCCTAACATGCTCTGTAAAATGTGTTTTGATAGGAGTTAAACATCCACGAACTTCCAAATTTTCCCACGTTCCTGGAAAAATCAAGGATTCAAACCAATTGACAAACCTAAAAAGTGAAAATTTTCACATTTGTGCTGGCATGGGGGACAATATGATCTTAAACAAAAAAAAGTTCTCACAATAAAATATTGTGCATTAAAAAATTTAATTTCTTCCATTCCGTTTTTCATATGCATGCACAGGGCATATAAAGAAAAAATCTCTATCCATGTGGGGCCCTTTCAACTTAGATTTTGTACCCCCCCCCTTCTTCCCCCAGAGCTGGGCCATATGCAGCTTGTGCCACTGCACAGCCCAAGAGCCATCTCTGTGAACACAGCAATTATTAGCCATGGCCCCATTTAAAACCTATAACTAAAATATATTTCGATTTTATGGCTACAAATCATTTTACTATTGGTGAGAAATGGTTATAATATTTTTGTTTATCGAAAAAAAGATACATTATACCTTCATGAGTATTTATAGATTATTTTTCTCAGTGTAAACACATATTTCACACTCACTCATGTTCTCGTCTGACAATACTTTCCATGCAGTTGCTGCATATCCTGTCCAGCCAGCATGTTTTTGAACATCGATGGGCCAACCAAGTGATCGTAAGAATTCCAGAAAGTAAGGATGAACATTTTCACATGACTAAATGGTAAAGACATTATCACTTGAAGTAACAGTGAAATAACGTATATTTTATAAAGAATTCAAAATACTATAGTCATTAGGAGAAGTAGGTGAAAAAAATAAATGAGAAAAAATTGTTGTGATTTTTTTTCGGGAAAAACCTAAAAAGTTTGCCCCAAGTTCAATGTTGTTCTGATGTCAAAAGTTCTGAATAAATGCTGAAATAAAAGTTTCACAATTAACTTTTCTAAACTTTTAGAGTATTTTAAAACTTTTTTCATCCCCTTCCCCCACATAGCTCTTCCCATAGTCTCAATGGCATCATGAAAACAAATTTTAAAACTCAATTTGAAAATCCTTAACTCTTCAATGGGCAAGAGTGAATATATCCAATGAAGAAAAACCTTCGTATTTTATTAATGACAAGCCCATATACTTTGTAGATCTGATTTCTCAATGGAACACATTTTCGAATTCCCTTTACTTTGCACCTGCTGAAAATCAGATGAAACCTACTTCATCGAAAAAGATGTGGCAGTCTACTTTCCTATACTATTTCAATATTCTATTCACATTAGACATGCAGAATCCTTAAAAAAATGTTTTTTAAGCAAAAAAAAATTACAATTACACTGATGAAAAAATTTAAATTACCCCATTTGAAAGAATGTCGTCAACTGAAGTTTGACCACTTTTTACATACAGAATAAATACAGTATCTGATGTACGACTTGATGTGGAATCAAGTTCGTCAAGTTTACTCTGGAAACCATCACGAAACTGATTCAGAGCCATGAGAGCCGGGATCGGTTGGGTTATCGATTCCTTTGAAAATAGTAAATAATCAAAAAACATGAATATTTCACTGGGCCAAAATAAAACATTTATATGGTATGAACAAACATTTCTTAATATAAAGAAGAAAATAGAGACAGTGAAATCTTCCAACAATGGCCACTTACGGGATCGAGCAAAGGAAACCATTGTTGGGAGGTTAACATTGTTAAGAGGTTCAGTATTTCTGAAACATAGATTAAATTTTTTTGTTTGCTTGTAAAATTATAATAAAACATGTTATAATTAATTATAACAAGCTGTTTTGTAGCACATGACATTTATTTTGCATTGAAGTGAATTTCTCACAAAGAACTTTAGTTCTAATTTTCTATTGTTAATTTCACTAAAAAATTTCATGAAAAAAATGTGTACAGCTGCTCCATAATCCTTTTATTCTGAAACATGCATTATTCAGATCAGATTCATCCTCCGATGCAATAGGATATTTTTTTTTTATTTAAAGAGCAATATTTTCAATTAATTCTTACCCGGACATCCTTGGTCAAAACAGCATGGAAAACAAAGACTTTCTGGTTTATGACATAGCCATTTGCCAAATTCTATCCCTAATTTCTGCTCTGTTCTCTATAAAACATGGCTAGCACACACGTTAGTGCCTACTTGAAGAACCCTGGGTTCCACGAACCATATTGTGGAAACCACTACTACTCATGTAAGAAAGAACTGATAGTTATTTCAATGTTCAAAGGGCTAAAGGAAATAAAAACTTCAAATCAAATCTTGAGGGTTATTTTTCTTAGTGATAAAATACATAATTTTTCCTTCATTTTAATTCCCAAAAGTGGCCCTTATTCAGAATTCATTGTTCTGAGGTTAACCATAATGTTAATCTAATGGGATGCATTCTATTCTAAGAAAATATGGCCACTATTTGGAGGTTACAGCAGTTCTGAGATGACTATTCTGGGAGGTTTTACTGAATTTAAGATAACCATGAAATCAGGAAGTCCAACCACGGAGGTATTAAATGCAGGAGACATGCTCTGTAAACATGAGAATACTTCATAAGTGAGAATATAAGTTTTAAATTTGAATACTGTACTAACAGCCAAAGCATTATCATTCAAAAAGCCAAAGTGTGTGAGGAAAAGACGAGCTGTCTGGAATTCATTGCTCAGGCTGGAAAAAACAAAGGAAAAGTTGAATTATCATACAGAGTACTTCATATACTATGCAGCAATATTTTTTAAATTGCCTATAACAAATCTATAAGCAGCAAATTGGCTCAAAAATAATACCTGGGAGGCTTGCATTCGGTTTCAGGATTAGGGTACTCTTTGTATCTAGATTCATTTTCTTTCTTGACAATATTTTCAAATTCTATCTGTTTTTCAATTAGCTTGGCCATTTTTTGGTGCTTTTCACTGTCCTGAGCAGACAGGCTTTCCAATGTTGGCATACTGATATCACTATAAGAAAAAAAATTGCATATTATTAAATTTGAATGCATAGTTCTATGATTCTCATAGTGATACATGCAAGCTGGGTGGCTTGTTGGTGCTAAGACAAACTGAATAATAAATCCATATATATATCTTTTTACATCACTTAATGCATAAGAATAATAAACATTAACACTTTCAGGTCTAAGCCAGAGCATGAGTCGGGATGCCGTTTTTGTTCAAGGGAACTAAGTCCGAGTCAGACTCAACTTTTAACTCTCGTAGCTATAAAATGGCTGAATATATATATGTTTCCAGTGTTTTTAAACATAATCTATAAATCTTCTAGTTCCAAAAAAATATATAGATAGCAGCAGCCAACGAATTATATATTTAGCCTTATGAAACAATGTAGAAGTATAGTTGAAACATATTTGTTTTCCTAGGTAAGGTAGCCATGTTTGTTGTGTTTCACGATGTCTCATAAACAATTTTTAGACTTATCAGATGCCGATGATTTGGCTGAGATATATTAGCACATGATTCTTTGTCAGAGTTATCAGATTCAGATGATTCAGAATACCAGCCTGCTTGCATAAGGGATTCAAAATCGCAGTTCTCAGATGACGACGATAGAAATGGTAAATATATTTGATTTTTGAACAATTTTGTGTATATTACTTTTTTTTTTGTTCAAATGTTTCAGGACGTATGTTTTACAAAATTATTAGTCATTTTAGATGATGAACAACGCAACAAATCAAAGGCAGAAACTGGAAAAAGATTGAGGAAAGAAACTCAAACTTATTGCAAACCTTGTGGTATTGCTCTATGCGTAAATCTGTGTTTTGAAGTGTACCATACCAAAGCAAATTTTACGAGATGATATATTTTTGTTAATAAAAACTATTTTTAGATATTTGTACACCATCTGGGTAAGTTTTTATTCAGAATTGTTTGCAATTTTATGCTGGAAAATAATGTTTTCTTATGCAGAATTTTTTTTTAAACTCTAAAACATACTTCTTTTAATTATTTCTCATTAAATATTAATTATTAGTATCTTTAAATAATTGCTATATTATGAAAGAAAAGGGTTTGAAATTTCTAAAAAAAATTAAGATATATTTATTCTATTTTTAAAAAAATCATGAAAAGTGCCAAAAATCCTCAGTCCACAGGGACAAACATAATCGAAATAGCGATTAGTTTGAGTGTTTTAAGTGATATAGATAGACATCAGCAGATAAGTTTAAGCTGCATGGGGGTTTGATGACTAGACTGAACTTGTGTTGCACAAGATGATGCTCACAAAGTAATGCTTAACAGTTGCCATTAATAAGACTACTAAACCATAGACATACACAATTAAACACACACAAAAACATCATGGAGACAGCACCAGTATGAAAAAAGGTTAAATTCATAAAAATTTTCTGGCCTTATATTTTTTTCCAAATGAAACAGTAGACCTTAAATTTATAAGAATAAATACAACAAAATATAGTATAAAGATTTGATGTAGGCCTACCTATGAAATCTATATGCTATTTTTAACCCGTACTGAAAAAACTTGCTTAACTGCGTGCTTAATAGCTACTAATATATATTTACAAATACAAATACAAATACAAATACAACGCCACAACAGGCAAATTGCCCAACGAGGTGGCTGACCTAAGAACATCATGGATCCCTGAGCCATTTTTTTGGAGTCCCTATCTACTACTGCTACACCCCAAATGCACCCCCCCCCCGGAACCCCCCAACGAATCGGTACATGCGGGAATGTGCGTGTACGTGTAGTGCAACCTGACGTAAAGTTTGTTTCTGTGTAATGTTTGTTATGTGTAGTGCTGCCATCTGCCACCAGTTTTTTTTTCTAACTATGAGTGAAGTGTTATGATTGAATGATTTATCGTTGTGGGACTGTTGCTCTCTGTGGCGAGACTTTTTAACGGGGAGATCGGCTCGCATTTGCGCCTTGAAGTTGGGAACCACAGAAAACCAACTTCAGCCGACCACCACTGTGGGGTTCGAACCCGGATCCTCGCATCGCGAGTCCGTCACTATAACCACTCGACCACCACAGCGGCAACAGAGGCTGTGGGTGCTAGATCTCACAATGTCTTGTAACACAGATCAGAGCAACACCAGATAAGAAATCAATAGTTAATCAAAACTTTCCTACATAAAGCTCATGTACAGGTCTAAAAACACTTCTGTCACCCTGCTAATATTATCTTCTAATAAAACATAACTAAAAATAATGAAGAGTTTTATGACGTACCCCTGACATAGAGTGATCCTTTCCACAGATTCTGGAAAATACCTATGTTTGATATTGTGCACTGTTCCAACATCATTTACAGGTAAAGGTCTTCCAGGATTATTGTAGTGATAACTACCAGACTGAAAATATAGATAGACAAATTTCAGAATTTAGTTGAAATAAAAGATTTTAAGGGCAACAGTTATGTGAAGATCTGTTTTTAATAAATAAAAGTTAAGTTCTAACTTAGATGCACCAGATTAATATTCAATAAAAAAACACAACTACTGAATATATCTAGAGCAGAAATTTGATAGTAACCAACTATTTATTTTTTCAAAAACTGTTCTCAACTTCTCAATCACAAGTCAAGAAATGTCAGAGAATAACCTCCAACAAATGAAAAACACACGCAAAATTTTACAAATAAATATGCTATTTTAAGAGCATGCTTGATGGACACAAATGGAAAAAAAAGCACCTTGTGGCGAGGCAAATGACGAAGTTGACTAACCCATGCATATCGACCAAATGGGCCGCGAATTAAAGCTATTATTGTGGGCAGAGGATCTAGAAAAAAAAGAGGAGAAAATGTAAAATTTATGAAGCCATAAAATTAATTAGACAATAAAAAAACTCTTTCACTTATCTAAGTAATCAAGGATGTCTTTGGAAGAAAATATGAACTGAAGTAAGTGCCTTCATTGCTATTCAATGCACTTCAGAAACTAAGAATCATTGCCCCTTAAGCAAATTATTTGAGGAAAGAGAAAAACCACACACGGGGGGGGGGGGGGAACCATCGGGAATAAGCTGGTTGTTGAAGTATCAGAATATGATGCTTTGATAAGTAATCTGACACCAGAAGGGACCTGTGAGTCCTTAAATGTCTGTATGATTTGGTGAGAAGACGTAAGCGACCAGATATGTGAAAGGGGAGTGATGTGGGTTCTCCATCATGATAATTTGCCAGCTCACAAGTCCCTCTTGATGTCAGATTAACTGTCAAAATATCATATTCCAATGCTTCAACAACAAGCTTATTCGCCTGATCTTGCTGCATGTGACTTTTTCCCCCCGATAAAGAATTTGCTTAAGGGGCAATGATTCTCGGGTCCCAAAGATAAGTGCAGCAAGTAGCAACAAAGGTATTAGACGATGTGACAAAAAATACTTGCAATCTGCATTTACATCTTTGTATGAACAATGGCAAAATGCATAATTGCCCAGAGTAGCAACTTCAGAGGAAACACCAAATAACCAGGTTCTATCTGTATTCATTCTTCCGCTATAAAATAAGTCTCTGAACTTTTTGAACATAGTAACATATTCTGTAATACGGGAGGGGGGTTTCAAACTTTTTGCCAATGTGGCTTCTTTGAGCCTCTAAAGTTTTTTTATTTGCACCATCCATCAATCGCCTTATTTTCATCAAGGTCATGTTTGAAAAAAGAAAATCATAGGGAGTGAGTGGTTTGTGCCTCTTTAAGGAAACTTGGGCACCTCCCTGTTGAAAAAACTCAGCATGCAGTATTGCATTTCTTTATTTACTTATACAGGGTGGCCCAATATGTACATACACACCATGAAATTTCTGCAGATTATGATAGAGATCATCGAGATGAATATTTCAATATGGAACACAAGGTTGGAGGGGGCTATGATGCTAAATTCCAAACCTCCTTGATGCACAGATCAAAATGCTAATCTCTATGATTTCTCCCAAAATATGCAGAAATCAGACACTTTTCCCAGCCTGCATATTATAAAACAAGCCACATAGATATTACATAATTACCTTGTTCGTTTCCTAAGTGCTGCTCCAGTAAAGCCAAAATAATTGAATTTTCTAGAATGAAATATCGGAAATGCTTGATTGCATCATCTTTAAGGATTACATTTTGGCTAGAACTGTTACAATGTTCCCATAATGATTTTTCATCAAGTAGAGTAGATAAGTTTTCTGGTCCACAAGGTGGAGGGAAATAGCCCTTCAAAACAGAAAGTTTTTTTTTTAATGTATGAAATATACATTACTTATTACTCAATGTGTACTCATTTACAATATCAGAAATAGGTTTTCAACAAAGGTTTAGCTAACAAAAAATAACTAACAGATGCAGCTTTTGTGCTCCTCTTTGAACTATACCACAACTTATCCCATCCAGAGGCTTTACATGCAAACCTGATTAAGAAGGACTGCAATGTGATATTTGTTATTAATTTTTAAACAATTAACCCCTTATAAGATTATGGAGAAGAAACTACAACCTGAGAGATTTCATTACTGCTTAATCTGAAAACAATGAGTGGTAGCCCAGTTTAATAAGATACTCGCCTTAATTACCAAAAGATGTCTAGAGATTTCACGAGTTCAATACCCAATTTGTCCTTGCCCGAAAGTTTCCTGACGCAGAGGTACAACAGAAACGTTAACAGCATGACACAGAAAAAGATTGCTACTATAAGGAATCCCACACTGAGGTGGTTAGCACACCAACCCGTCTGCGAGTAAAAAAAGCAAAAAATTGAAAGATGCCATTCGAAATCAGCAATAAATTGTAGGTCCCGGTCTAATTAGCCCTCATGTACAGAAAATGACCATGGTGTGACAACAGTGATCAAATGATCTGGAAAAAAACCCTGAAAATTTGTACTGAGAATTCATCAACTGTTAGTGTAATTACAAAAGAAAAAATAATAATACACTCACTACATGGTCCAGCATGCATGCAAGAACTGCTTCAGCAGCATCTTTGACCCTCATGGACACTGGTTTGAGCTCTTTTTCATCCTTGAATTTCACTGGTTCATTTCTTTTAATCTAAATGAGAGAATAATTAAAATTTTATAGCAGGTAAAATTACTTGAATTTCATCAATCAGAATTGATATATTAATAGTTCCCATTGAAAGTTTATTCAGATTCAAAGCAAAATCTTATAACATATCTTTTGTCACAGTATCAAATTTGTAATTTTCAATTGTACGTCATTTTAAAGGGATCATTATAGTAAAGATCTAGAGCAAAAACTGTTCCTGGAAAAAAAAACTCAGGCTAATTATGTTTATAATTAATAATTTATTTATTTATTCTAAAGAAAATAGCCATACCTGTGACTTTGAACCAGAAATGCCGAGCTCTACAACTTCTAGAATGGTATGGACAGTCTCCTTATCGTTGAGAAGGTCTGGATGCTCAACAAGCCATATTGTAACACAATGGTAAGCAGCAACTATGGTGGAATGTAAATCTTTTGAGTGTGCAGGGGGCGGTCTCGAACACTGGAATACAATGTAATCACAAATCCATTTAACAGCTCGTTTTCCTTCTAGAGAATCTGAAATAGACATAGGTAAAAAAACATGAGAAATCATCAACAAAAGACAAATTAAATTACACCAAATTAAAATATTTCAATACAATATTTCAATAAGAGTGAAAATTTTTAAGTTTTTAAAAAAATGTAACAGTTTTTGATTTTATGTATTTAAATCAAGTTTTAATCTACATTGATGAATTATTATTATGAATACTAATGAAGTTACACAATTATGTAAATAAACAATAGGATAAAATGAAATAAATATGTACAATGAGTATAAGTAGCATCAAAATGAAAATTTAAAATACAGTCGACCCCTAATATTGTTATAACGACTCCTCATTGTTCCATTAAAAATCAGATGTCATATCAGGTTGTTGTATTGAAAGGATAACATATAGAATGGTCATTATATAAAAAACATTTGGGACCTATCCAACCGTCTAATGAAATTGACATTATACCTTTATCAAAGAAAAAAACTAGAATTTTTTTAGATTTAATTTACATTTTAAAAATTAATATAAAAAAGTAAATAGTGCTTTACCTGTGGCCAACTTCACTAAAGTGCAGAAACATGAAAGAAGAAAAAAGTTTTACTGTGATGAATAATAAAAAATCACTGATAATTTCATACATGAACTAAACAAACGAAATAACAAGATTCCACTTCACAATTAATTATTGCCCCTCACAACCATCAACACAATCTTCAGCCAAGACAAACTTCCAAGCCATGGTGACAAACAAAAACACAATTTCTGAGCCGAAGCAACCCACATGAAGACGAAATTCACAATTTACAAGTCTGGGAAACTAACATGAAGACTGGGGAAAAATATAAGGCTTTTCTTTCCTAATTTATAAATCCCAAAAGTTAAAACCAAAACTATTATGCCTGCCTTAGTGAATCTTAGACTGACTTTAGTGATATATGGTGAAAAGAAATCAAATTTACCTCAAGCTCCATTCAAATTTATTAGTGTCATTGTGATAGAATGATTATCGGGATGGTTAAATTGAGGATGTCATGGAATAAAAGGCAGCAGGACTGCCATTTTCCTGAATGGTGCTTTGCTGAATCTATGATCAATTCATGGCAATATAAGTGATGCACATTTTAATGAGTTTGATGCTATATCAAAAGTAATTGCAGAATTACATTTGTATTCCAGGAGTAAAACTAATTTATTATGCATACAAACATACATTCTGCTATTATATATCGTCTTATACAAATATATTTTTATTACCCATTGTATACAATTTTCGTTGTTATTTGAATTGTTTTAATGCTTATGCTTGCTGTCAAACTTCCAAGTCAGTTAAAAGATCCGCCATTAAGTAATATATTCTAGTCTGTACCAATGATTGCTTTGCATCAAATCAAATATTAAACACTTCAAACCACAAGCAGGGTTATTCTAAGAGTAATATCTGAAATCAGCTCAATGATTTTTGGTAATGTTATGCTTCACATCACAGTGACAAGTTATGACAGATTAGACTTATATTTAAGTGTTCGTAAGTCATTGAATGGCTGTGCTTGGCAAGAAAATAAAATGAAAATGATATATCAAAAACAATTTTACAACAAACAAAAAGCAAATAAAGTAAAAATTTAAATAACTAAAGAAAAAAAGTGATGTAACAACCTGCTTGAGGAAGGTGGATTCTTGCGAGACCAGATAACACTTCAAGTGCAGCAAGTGAAACATTCAAATCGGTTTTCCATGATGAAATTAAACGATGACAAATCAAATACGTGGCTCTCAAAAATAATCCATGTGTTGAGTCTAAAAAAAATAATTTTTGTATAACTGTGTAACTTGAGTATTATCAATAAATGAATAATTTTTTTTAAAGCAACCACATCAGTTCATTGATGAGAAAAGGGTCCTTGACAATAGAAGAAATGCGCCTTCAAGTACCAAACTATAGTCAAATGTATAGAATGGGGAAGAGTCTAGTTACTTGAAAAATGCATGTCTGCTAGGATTACTGTACTCATTGGTGTATGCAGGGGGGGGGGGAGTTGGGGTTCTAACCCCCCCCCCCCAAGCCGAGATTATAGTGTTATTTTGGCGGAAAAAACTTAACCCCCCCCCCCACCCGAGAAGAAAAGCAAATTAAAAACCTCCCTCTTGAGGAAATTCTGCGTATGTCATGGTTTTTTGGCCAAGATCATTACATTACATTTCATACATGCTAGCTTCATCTACTTATGAGTTAAAAATGAAAATTTCTCATTTTGAAAGATAGTTATTAAAGAGCACAATGGCATTAGCACATGAAAATCAGCTGAAACCTATAGATGTGGGCAGGCACACACATATAAATGAAATTTTGAAAAACAGCTCAGTTTATTTAGTACAGCCCTTCCAAAATGATTACTTTAACTTGAATTCGTTTTCTGATACTTTGTTACAAAACAAAGCATCAAAAGAATGTAAAAATTTGCTACTAGAATGAAAAAGTCTCCTAGGTTTTCTGACAATAAAGAAAAAACGCACATGATCTCAAATTACAGATCTCTTTAATGCAAAATAAATTTTACACATATTACTAAACCACTTTTTTTATTAACTATAATATGGGTTATCATCATTTTATATTTAGTTAACAATTTTAATTTAATTTTTAACAAATACTGAGCTTCTTAACAATGGTATCTTCCCAATAACAGTCATATTTTAACACAGTCCCTGTAGTGACTATTGTTGAGAGGTTCCACAGTGCATGCTTTAAAAAATACAGGAATAAATAAATATGATTCATAAACAAATACAGAGTAAGTTACTATCGGTTTAAAATCATGCTTTTAAAAATGCAGCATAAATGGAAGAAATATGCAAAAATAACTGTGTACATTCCAGAAATAAGCACAAGAAGGGTTAAAAGGAATACTACTTCATCTGAGATGAGAAATATAACAAAATTCATGCTGATAACATCACAAAATTATATAATGATTACCACCACCATCTAATTCACAGGAGAAAGATAAGAAACAGATCCACCACCACAATAGCATATGAAACAAAATACGACATCATAGACCATGAGAAAAGGGTATTCATTTAAGATTTTTATTTCAAATTTTGAATGATTCAGACACCAACACCTTGAAATGAAAATATTAGGAACTAGGGGAGAAATAAAGCATTCTTCAATCAATTTTTTCCACTTTTTTACCATCATCCAGGAGTGGAAAGTCCATTCGTAGAAGGTTATCAATGTCAGGGCCCAAGCTACTACATTCTGATGAACCGAGAGAGTCACAACTTTCAGCTGTTTCTTGATGAAACTCTGAGAAAGAATGATAAAATTGTTGAACACTATATCCTCTACATTGCACTTAGATTCAACCTTCAACTGCTATATTAAATGGGAAGGATACAATCTCATTCCTCAATAACTGTTTGCTAGCTATTGATGGCCCTAATAATGAAGCTGAAACATATTTAGCCACAAGTTGCATTGATTAATAACAATAAAATTTTTTTAATCGATTTGTTCAAATTGAAATATACCAAAAAAGTTGATTTAAAAGACTACATGGATGTAATACACATCACCATATTTCTCAGAATAAGTACTTAATCATATATTTCTAAAAATATAACCATAATCAACCAAACCACTCTCTAATCGTATTCCTCTTCAATTCTTCCAAGAATAGCATTTCACAATTTTTTGTATTTATGCTGATGCAGCACACATTAGTTTCTAGTTTGAAAAAGACAACATAATTGTATTTTCAAACATGAGTCCATTGGATTTGGAAGTTACTGAAAATCATTTAAGAAATATTTACATATTTAACACACATTTGTTTGTGAAACAAGACAAAATATTGCACATTAACTCCTTCCCTCTCGCGCCTGTCAAAATGGCGGGCTGAGGTTTCGCCCTCTATTTCTCTTGCCCGTGATATTTCCGGGCTGGAGTATTCAAAGTAACGAACCAAAAACATTAAAAACAATCCATTTCTTATGCCTGGAAAAATTTCTATTTCTTATTTTACATGCCAGACTTATAATGTTATCTACTGTCCATAGAAATGACATGGTAGATGTACAGTGCCATAGCAAAGTTGTGAAAAAACCTACAGTTGTAACAGATTACAACAAAAATATGGGAGCAGTAGATATTGTAGACCAATATCTTGGAGATTACTGTATTGCTTAAAAAATGGTAAAGAAAGAAAATAAGAAAATAATAAAAAGAAATATTATAAGAAAATATTTTGTCATCTGTTAGATCAAACTATTTTGAATTCCTATCTTATTTACAACAAAAAAGGTGGGGGGGGGGGGAGAAATCCCATTTGATGTTTCTTTTGTCTTTAGTAGATGAACTTATTGAAACATATCGCGGTGATCAGACACCATTCCAAAAAGAGGCCAGCCAAGCTTGGAGAATAACCCTAACCATTTGATTGAAAGGCATTTTCTAAGGAAAATACCTCAATCTGACAAGAAAAGGCAACCATCAAGAGAATGCAAAGTTTGTTGTTCGAGAAGAGATGCAAACAATAAGAAAAATATAGTGAAAATGTAGGAAGGAAACTCGTACTACTGTCCAGATTGTGACATTAGACTTTGCATCTCATGCTCTGAAATTTATCATACAAGAAGAAATGATTGATATTTGTATTATGTGTAAGTTTCATAAAATTTTCTTTTAATGTTTGAAACACATATTTTTTTATTTTTCCTACTTACTGGAAAACCAACATTCAGTCGCAATAACCACGATTGTTGGTTTTTCCTGAAATTTTAAATTTTCTTGATTTCAAGCTAAAAAAAAATCTGAAAATTAAAAATAAATACATATATTGTTCATACACTTATTTTTATGCAATTTTCTTAAATAAAAAAAATAGGCACTTTTATTACTGTTTTCTTGAAAATAATGCAATCGTTAAGGGGTTAATAAAATGCAAGTAAATTATCATCGAAAGGCATAGTGTTCATATGGAGTGTGGTGCTCAACGCATATAAATAATATTTTTGTAAAATTTTTTTCTCACAACGCTGAATGTACGTATGCAATGCTTTTTCCAAGAAATACAATATTACAAAATATTTGTTAATATTGTGTCAATTCTGAAAAACACCTTTTGATGAACATAAAAAAATAATGCTCAATTTAAAATAAGCTGTAAATTATGACCAAGATAATTACAACAAATATTAATCACTACACATCTGTGTGCACTGATTTTCATATTACATGCACAATTTTTCGCAACTGACCTGAGCTCAAAAGGCTACTGACAGATTCTGGGTTGATACCTTCGTTGATAGATGGTTGGGTAACCTGTCCCAATTCTTCGCTGGCAGCTGAATCTTGTATACAGAACAATAATCCTCCTGTGGAAAAATATAGTGAAAATAATCACTGTAAAAAAAATTTTCCTGAAGCTGTAATATGATAACTCACTGCACAAGTAAAAGTATCGATTATACATTATTTTCAATAGATTTTGATGGTAAAATATTTCATATTTTCCAATAGAATTGTATCAGTTTTTCTTGTTCTCCCCCTCCCAAAGTACAGGGTGTTTCAAAAAGAATCATCTGATTTACAAAATCATAACTATTCAACTTTTAATCTGTTTTGATCGAATAATGTATAGGTAGAAAGAGGGAAATCTCAAATTTCACGCAGTTGCCGACAGGTAGCGCTAATGCTCTTCCTTCAGCCACCACTTCAGTGTTTGTCAAGATGGCGACTGCACAACAGAAATCGTTTTGTGTTCAAAGCTTTGCAAAGTGCGAGTCCGTAACAACTGTTCAACATTCTTTTCGTCGACAATACTCTGGTGTTGAACTTCCTACTGCTCAAGAGCATTAGGCAATGGTATAAACAATTCCGAGACACGGATTGTCTGTGTGTAAACGGAAATCCCTTGGCCATCCCTACATATCAGACAAAAATGTGGAGTGCATCCTACAAAGTTTTGCACGTCCACAGAAATCCACTTGCAGTGGATGCAAACATGCTCGCAAAAGTTTGGTACGAATGACTACAGCATAGACATATGCCGTGCATTTCAAGGTGGACATATTGAGCACCTTTAATTTGGGTTGAAAAAAACTTTGATTAGCCATGTAATATAAAATTAATCTCAAGTGTCCATGTGTTCAATATTTTTCGTAATATACGCATTTCAAATCGGGTGATTCAAGAAACACCCTGTATTTCTACAAAAACAGAATCTTCTATATCACGGATGCACAAACTTTTTCAGCCCTTATTATTGGTGAAATAAATGTAAACTTACTTGTTGCAATTGGTGCAGTATGAATGTTAACTCTTTATAAATGTTAATCAATACCTATAGTTTACCTTATCCTATTCAGTTTAACATCACATTTAATCTCAAAGCCTGCATGGCTTAATATAATGCATTAATTTTTATTAATTGCTGTGTGCCTAAATGAAAGACTGGGCTTGGCCAGATTCGCCTGCAGACATGAGCTAGTGCACCCATGTTTTAGATCTGCAGCAATAGCTTGATTGTTGTTACTGCAGGTAATGCCATTTATAATAATATATAATGTATTCACTCTCATATACAATGACGTATGGTTTTAGAGATCAAAATAAGAAAAACTAGATTTATCAACAAACTTCTATTTTTTACAAACTCCTCATTTTCTTTATTCTCCGCTATTATAGCATAAAATGCATGTATTGTATTAAGGCAAACAGCCATGTTTTCTTAACACTATCATCTTTCATCTAAAATCGTACTCTTTCTCTAAAGTATCATTACAGCTCTCTTCTCTTTCCCCCCCCCCCTCCACAAAGCATCATTCTTTGATCTGTGGAGTGCATTTGAAATGCTTGATATCAGTTCTAGAGATATACAGTCAAACCTCGTTGATGAGTCACTCTTGGGAGAGCAAAAATATGACTTGATAAGCGGAGTGACTCGTTAAACGGAGTAATCTATAGCTGTGTCAATTCCTGCCTGAGGGTAATTGGGACTTCCAAAAAGTGATCCAGTAAGCGGAGTGACGTGTTAACCAGGTGACGCACTAACGAGGTTTGACTGTACTCTTCCCCGCAACTGGCAATCGATCAGCTATTGTTATTTGAAACTCTGAGTCCTGGTGTGATCACATTAAGCAGCAAGTACTGTGCTAAAAAATTCAACAAATCCTTTGCTTAAGCAAATAGGATGACCCAGATTTTTGAAGCAGTGAAAATTGAATAAAAACCTTGTCTTATATGCAAATAAATACAATATATATAATTTCAACATTTTTAATGAAAGCTGTTTATAGGAACAAAATAACCAAATATAATGTTTACTAATATTTTTTTTAATGAAAAATTTACCTAGAAGCATCTGAGTATTAGTTGTGTCTGATTCCACTTGCAAAGCATTGAATAATAAATTTACAAGACGTATTCTCAAGGATTCAAATGTTATTTGTGGAACATCAGTTTGTGAAGAAATATCTGTAAACAAATAAAAATTTCACATTCAGCATGGAAAAACCTCTTCTGAAAAATGTGCAGGCTTATGAAAGCATCCACAAAAAAAAACCATTTTCATAAAACCACATATTTTAACACATAAACTGCTGAAACTCTTATGAGCAATTGATGCAATGTCATGACTGTGAAACCTACATTTTTTTTAAAAGAAAAGTGACTGGGAAAATGTTCTGCAACTTGTTTTGCCGTAATGATTTCTCAATAGATAAATTTTGCACTTTTCCCCCCAAATAAAAGAAAATGTCTATACAATAAGACCAAAATTTTTGAGAAATGGAATTTTAAAGGGCTAAATAGAAGCTATAATTTGATGCACTACTGCAGCAACCCCCCCCCCCCCCCCCAAGGGATTAATTGGATTAATCAGTTTTGCAAAATAGCACATAAGACAAAATCCTGTAAAGTGAGTTGAATTTAACGTAGGACAGAGTATTGGTTTTCTTCAAATCTGTACTGAAATCTGTACTAAAAAAATTAACACAATAGGAAAATTATTCATAGTAAATTATTCATAAGTTAAATAAATTATTCAAACTTATGAATAAATTCCATGAATTTAGGCAATATGAAGGAATTAAATTAATACTTTTTCTGTCTTCACTACTTTTGATTGATTCTAGTGAGCTTGGATGTTTTCTTTCCTGAAGAACCTGGTATGATAGGCTGATAACTCTTTTCAATGAAACTGTCATGATTCGGCTGAGACAAGCAGCATTTTTTGAATCCTTATAAAACATTTATAAGGAGCAAGAGAAAATTCTGCGTATTTGAAATATTTGAATTTGCAAATATGGAAATTTAAATTTTTTGTGGCATTGTCAATGTGTTACAAAATGTTGTTCACCAGTGAGATCTGGTGAGTTGTATCTGAGAATTCCCCTCATACTTGTCTCAGTTACATCATCAAATCCAACGTATTTCATCAACAAAGAATTTATAACACTATGTTATATATATATCTTCAAGTCCATTTCCAGTATTAAACTCCATGCTGAAATTCCTAAAATCAACTTTTAAAAATCGTGTTACACCAAAATTGCATGAAGCGAGGGATATCTGTACTAAATTTTACACAGAGATTTGTCATATTACAAATAAATCTATGTGATAATACGTTATAACTGTGTGTTATAATAATAAACATACCTTTAATAGGAAGATTGAAAAAGTGAAGAGGTAATGGGAGCATAGACAGCAAGAGATGAATAGATGCTTGACGAATTTCTGATTGTGAAACTACAGAATGGAGCCTACAATTAAAATAAAATTTTGAATTTAAAAAAATGATTATCTACACAATTTTAATATTGACTGACAGAACAATTCATGGTCAGAAACAAAGACCAACAGTTCATTCTGAATGGGAATTCTTTAACATTAGAGCAGAGAACCAAAGAGAATGAAATCACTTAAAATTTAACCACGAGAAAAAATTATTTCTTACCCTAATTTCACCTCTCTTTCTGGTAGTACAAGTTCTAAGGCTTGTAAAAATAAGGGCACCAAGACCATAACACCATCAAGATCCAATTGAAGTAATTCACAAGAATTCATGAGAATGCTAGCAGTTATTTGCCCATGAGTTTGCTGCATGCAATAACAATAGAAACTATCATTAGAGATATGCTACAACATAATGTACAAGCATTATATATATTATGTTACAAAATATTAATCAACAAAGATGATTGGAACATGTGTATGTACATAATAAAAAATTTCTAAGTAAAAACAAATAGTGCTCACCAAACCTTCTGTGAGCCCATATCGAAGGGACAAATAAAATCGTGCCAGGTACACTGGGAGTATTTCCTCACCACTACGCTTTGCACAGAATATTCTGCAAAGGGCACCTATAGCTTCAGCTCGGCCAGCTTCAAAATTTTCCAAAGTCAGATTGGAAGGTATTTCTATTGAATCAGGCATACTACTAGCTGGACTCTGCCTACTGTCTAATATCAAAGAGCTCGGCCGCCGTAAACTTGAATCTTCTATTAGTATGAGATATAAGTCAGAATAAAGCACAAATTAAAGAAAATAAAATACATAAATATTTTCACTTCATTTTTTTCAAAATTTAATTAATTTTTAGTAAATCAGATTGTCATAATAAGCAATATATTATGATAGTAATAAGTAATATATCATAAATAGTCATTTAATTGTAACAAATAAATGACTTTCAAAACATTTTTGTACAAAAAAAAACATGCTTTCAAAATCATGGTGTAAAGAGATCAAATGTCCCTAATTTCAAATTGATTAAAAATCTGTAATGTCACTGGGTGACAATATTAGAAAAACTTGGAAGCCCAATGACAATAGATTTCCTGTTGAAGTGTCATTACGTACGGCACCATTGTTATGAGCAAACAAAGAGAAAAGTTGTGTCACTACAAGGAAAAAGCATAAAATGTTTTGTGGAGAAATTAGCTCTCATCAATGACAAACTTTATTTCCACTCCAGAATCATATTTTTCAGATGATGCGACTTTCAATGTGCCAATAAGGTTAATAAGTACAATCGCCCATTTCGGGACCAAGAAAATCTCCATACAACTTTTGAAGTGCAAAAAAACAATCTCAAAACCAATGTGTGGTGGCCATCAGCCACCTCGTTGGGCAATTTGCCTGTTGTGGCATGTATTTGTATTTTTTCATGTGATATGGTCAGTATATGGATATGATAAGGAGCATATGTGCACTGATTTTTTTTATAAAATTTTTCCAGTGTTGCTTTTGATCTATATGTTTCTTTATCCCTTTTAACTTCTTACAAAATGTAGGAACTGATTATAAGGAAGCACCCACAGGTCTAAAATACATTTCAGATGCTCTTGCTTTATGGTCATTGATAGAGTAACTAAATCTTAAATTTTCATTACAAACTTAACCCGCGAGCACACAAGGTGGATCTTAGAGGCCTGTTCGTAATACTTATTAGAGGCGTAAGTACTTATAGCACAAATTCCCCCGGGTTAAAAAGCCACACTTAATGACAGATTATTATTTACAAAGAATTACTCGTAGTACAACCTTTCCAATCAATTTGCAATAATTTTAAAGTGTGGCCATAATTATAAATAGGGGAGAGCAATAATATATGAATGATGCTAGTATATAACACACAAATTTCAGTCAATTGTGGAGTAAGATATATAATGCCACTCCCCTCAATTTTTTTTTATAAATGATACAATATAAGGGTAATAAATCAAAAAAATAGGAAATGCTTTAGATACATTACGTTCAGCAGAGGAGCTCAGAGTCACTTCGGATCCAATTAAAGCAGCTTCAAATAGCCATGACCCAAAGAGATGTAAAATTGAGTTACAGTTCGGACGAGATGGAGATAATGAAGTCCTCAAAAATGATGATGGAGCTGAAGTAGTGGTTGGCGTAGAAATAGGAGAAGGTTGTGGCGTCTGCTGACCAAGAAGTTGCTGGTGAAACTGACTCGATGATTGAGTTGACTTACTTGATGATAAACTAGGTATTAGACTTGACCTTTGAGCTTCAGTTTGGAAATTAGAACAGCAAAACAAAATGTTAATGTCAATGATGAAAAAATAATTGAGGAATACTGCAAAGGCATAGATTACTAATTTATTTCTTGTTTTGACTTTGTTTTTTAATGTTTTTGCATCACTTTCAAAAGATCTTTATGTGCACTAGGAAAATATGTAAATGCTTTAAATCTTAATTTACTTTCAAAATCATGAGTACATATGCCTAATTCGTAATGAATATGCTCTGCAATCTTAATTTAAAAAATAAATTAATTTCCAACAATTTCCTTTTTCTTCTAAAATACAGTTGAAACAAAAATCATAATAATGTAATTTTCAAAGTAATTTGAACCATGACATTTTTTTATATTTTATTCTAAAAGTTTTCACAAATTTTTATATGTAAAGGGTCAATAGGGTATCAAAAGCTTGCAGATAATTAAAAGTCATTGGTATAAGTTTGTATACATGCAATATAATTAAACACAATAATAAACAAAGAGCAAACACAAACCGTAAATCTGCATTTGTTTTATTAACAAATGCCAACAAACCTTGTTTTTAGAAATTTTCTTAATTTAATAAATACAAACCTTTCAAACCAGAACCACCAGACTTCGAAAAACCTTTTCGATTGTGGGGAGGTGTTGATGATTGAGAATGTGAGGCAGATGATGGCTGTGACTTTGTAGAATATATTGAATCATCAGTCTCTGATACTGCTATTCCTAAACATAAAAATAAAATGTTTATGAATTAAAATAAGTATTGGCTTTCAAATCATCTCAGTGCTGCTGTTAAACTGTTTTTTCATACATATAGAGACACTGTATAATAATTTTTTACATATTATCAAAGCATTTTATTTTTAACTAAAAAAAAAGACAAAAAATGAATGCAGAAAATGAATCCACAGATTATATGCAAAAAGTGGGCAGGAGGTGAAATTGAATATAAATATTTTAATTTAAATCATAGTTTCCAACCTTTTTTGTCCCCCCCCCCCCTCCACATCGTCCTCATCAGAAATTTTTTTCTCTCATCTCCCCCAACACAATCTAACCCATGGGATCCTATGCTATACCTGTAGCTTCTACCGCACGCCCGCCCCCCGGAACATTCTATTGGGAGTCACAGATTTAAATGATTCATAAAAATATTTGACATAAAATAGTAAATAATTATCAATGTAAGTACAGTGAAACCGGTATGACAATGAAAGTCAATAGACTGAAATAATATTCCATTTCATAAAGTGCAAATAAAAGCGCTAACCATTGAACAGACTATACAGATAGGCTAATTCGGAACATACCAGCCCACAGTGTGTCAGATTATCAAAATCACTGGATTACTGAAAGTCAATTGAAAAAGTCTATTCAAAGCCCATCTTCTGCACACAGACAAGTGACATGTTTTCCTATTCTACGCTCAAATAACATATGCCTAAAAAACGATGGATTACTGGATGGAATGGATTATTGAGAGTCTACTGTATTTTGATTCTGTTTAAGACAGGTTTCTGTCTCATACAGTGTCCATCTCAGACAGGATACACTTACTAAAATCAACTTTTTTTCCCCTAAGAATTTAACCACCATACACAACATGTCATTTTTTAATATTTAGGATTTCATTATGAGTAAATGAAATTCGGCTATGTAGATTGTATGCTGCAGTTGATTACACAAAGAAAATTTT
Source organism: Pholcus phalangioides (assembly GCF_987345545.1). Lineage (NCBI taxonomy): Eukaryota > Metazoa > Arthropoda > Arachnida > Araneae > Pholcidae > Pholcus > Pholcus phalangioides. Next base: position 21,187,077 of record NW_028301602.1, read on the forward strand.
GGAAATAATGCATATATCTATCTGGACAGTAAGAAATTTACTCAATTAAAGAAATAAAATATACCAACCCAAAAAAACATCAACCAAATTTGCCACTCCTTTCATAGCTTTGTAGAATATTTGTGGTAGTGTTGCCAAACATGGATGCTGACATGGATCTATGACCATTTCACTACTCAGAGCAAAATGGTAAAATTTAGGGGTTTGGCTTATAACTTCAGGTCGGCAAAGATCAACAGGGTTTCCGATAATATGCAGGAATCTGAACCAAGCTTGTGCCACACATTCATTGCTCATGTCCACCGGTAAGAGATGCAAGTCTTCATCAGCTAAGTGCACAAGAGAAAAAAAAAACAAATACATTACATTACAATTTGATTCTCAGGAACCTATTTTTGAAACACTTGCAACTTTTATTTTTCTTAGCAGTAACTGAAAATCAGCAAAAAAGAAGAAAGTAAATTTTCTTACAGAGCTTTAAATTGGAAAACTGTACTCCATACATAAAGTGAATGACTCTTTGTGTTAAGACTAAAGTTACTCGATTCCATTGATCTATAAGAACAGCTCGATGACGCCAACTACAACTCAGTTCTCGGAATGTCTTCCATAAGGACGGAGAAGGAAAGCACTTGCTGCATGCCAACAACCACACTTCTATGATAACACTTAAAATTCTCTCACACAAATGACTTCCGATGTCATCTGTAAACAATAAATAAAACGTGGAGTCAGATTACCAAAAAACTTCATTTAATGTGATGTTTTTGGGGGGAAAAAATTTCCTAAAATATCGAAGAGCAAAAAATATCAGTCAAAATGATGTTGTGGAAATATTGATAAAAGATTTCCACATATTAAGTCAGATGTGCTGTTATCATTCAAAAGCAAAATGGACATTATTGAATAACTACTCTTGTTACAAAAATTTCAAAATCTGTGCAACATTTCTTGATCAAAATATTCATTTTTATTGATGAAATACAAAGCTAAATGCAATTTCTTCATAAAACCACATTATGAATAAATTGCTTTAACACTCAAATAGTAAAAGGTAAACTCATGATAACTAGTTTACTCACTGTGAACTGAAGGAGGTGCTAAAAGTGTGTCATTGACAGCAAGAAGAAATAACAGCATAGCATCCCAAGTTTCCCTGTCTATGACTTTGGACTCTTGAGCAATAGTCTCAATAGTTCTGAGTACACGGTGACAATACAATGCCTGCCTATTTACAATGTCCGTATCTGCAAATAGCCAAACAAAGTAATTTCAGTTCATCAAATAACCAAGAAAATGATTTAAATGTATGTATGATTGAATAGTTGATTAGATTAAATGTATTTTACTAAATAACTTTGTTTTCTTTACAAAACAAAATTTTGGGTATACTAATGAATTCACATTTTTGGTGAAGCATGGGTGACTCTTGCTCTGCATGATTGATTGGTTACATGAAATAATCACGTAAAATGAGTTGACTTTAAAGAATGGTTAAATGGGTGGAATAGGTGTAGTGGGATCGTGGGTTTTTCTTTTAGGATGATAAAGTGATGAAAATTACAAAAGCAAGCAAAAGGAATATTTGTGAAATGAATAATTAAAATTTTCTCTAGAAAATATTTGGTTCTTTTTTCTCATTTCATCAGAATCATTCTATTTGAGCAAACTTGGTGCACTTGGCAACAAAAAGCTCCTGACATTTACCAATCAGACTTTTCTGATTCCTTACAGATTTTTAAAGAGTATTCTTGTGATTTAATCTCAAGGAGTTCATAAACAATTTACCTCATCCACATCCTCAAATTCAAACAAAAAATTTTCCACTTCGAATCGCTACGGTGATGTCAGATTAATTAATTAATTTAACCTGTGGATTTTACTTTAGAAAAATATTTGAATTTCTTGGGCGGATAATATACTGTTGTCTGAGAGGTTGGAATAAAAAAATGTTTGGTAAAATATATTTTAAGATAACAGGATGATATGGTAAATGAGTTATTCATAGAAGTCCACATAAAAGTTAGCAGTGCAACAGCTTCATGACATGGGCCTAATAACTTGATTGAATATCATCTCAAGTTTTTATACAACAATGTAGTAAGAATACTTCAGCTTTGTCTTCATAGAGATAAAATTAAATTTGATCAAGTAATGTATCTTAAAATCAATAAAAATATGAGAAATAATATATATATATATATATATATATATATTTAATTAATATCATGTGAATTAAAAAAAGATACAGAGGCATTATATATAGTATTAAGAAGTACGTACTATCTTCACTTCTAGGAAGAAATAAATTATACAGGTGATAAAACATCTTTCGAGCATATAAATTTGGATCATCGCACACACAACGAGGCACACAGTCTTTAGGCTTGGTCAGAGCAAGCAACCATTCGCAATAAACATTCACACAATCACGTATAGCTTCATGCTCTGACAAAGGCAGACCCAAACCAAAGCACATAACCTAGCAAGAAAATAAATAAAATTCATCATTACAAAACATAGAAAAAAACTTCTTATGGTAAAAAAACTGGTATAGTTTATTTTGATATCACGAATATATAAACCCAAACTGATTTATCTCACCATAATATAGCTGTCGGTACAAGCTTGCTTTCTTTTTTAACCTACTTTACCGCACACAAATTCCAGTCATATATTGCCATACAGCAATTTCCAACCAGTGGAGTTGGGTGAGAAATAAAGGCTCCATCCATCAGTGGTCGCCCCAGGCTTGATAGGTAAAGAACTTGCTTCTGAAAGTTCTGTGCCCCAATTCAAGCCCATGGACCTTGATGGTAGCCTTCATAGTGGAAGACAAGCATCTTACCATGACACCACTTGGGTGCTTTCTTTTTGAACCTTAACTCCCATCTATCGCCATGGGCAATTTACTACCGATTTAGTTGTGCTGAAAGTGTGCATGTGGGTCTGATTGTTTATCGTGTTGTGTAATTTTTTAGTGTTGCCATCTATAATTCAAATTGTGAGTGAAGTGCAATGATTGAATATTTGTACCATTGTAGGCCTGTTGCTCTCTGTGGAAAGACATTTACACGTAGATTGACTTAATATGTAGATTGGCTTGCATTCATGCCTTGAAGTTGGGAACCACAGAAAACCAATTTTAGCTGACCAACACTGTAGTGTCAGTGAAGTTTGAACCCAGGTCCTTTTCGATGCGAGTCTGTCGCTATGACCATTCAACCACTAAAGCAGCTGTAGTTTGGAACTATTAGCTGAGGTAGGCAGCTGCCTATACACGGCCCTGTTTAGCTTTTATATATGCTCTAAGGTAAAAAATGTTAGTTCCCTGTAGCTCGTAGAGCACTTGCATGGACTGCAAGAGTTTCGTGGTTCGATTTTTCTGCAGAGGCGTGTAAATTTTCTTTCCCAACTTTATCATGTCTTCTTAGTATCCAGTCTTTCATGCTTTGCATGAACAGTGTAGAGTGACATCGTTTCTCTCTGTGATACAGACTGGGAAAAAAATTCATGACACATTTTAAAACTTCATACAAAATCGATCAACATAAAAAAGTGGCTTGTTTTTGTCTCATATGGTGTCCGTCTCAGACAGGTTTCACAGTACTAAAAAAATCTTGGAACGAACACCTCAGGTTCTTAGTTGTTACAAAAATGTAAAAAAATGCTTCCTGCTTACACAGGTTAAGTAATTTAGTAGTAAACTAAATTTTAAATCTTAATACTTCAGAATGCATACCAACATTAAGGGCAGTTTGCACTGGCTTAGTCAGTAAGTGGTTAAGTAGAATAGAGTTCAGCCTATTTTTTTAATTAAGTAGGAACAATTTACAAGTGCCAGATCCAATGAGCATTTACTACTTGATTACTTACATCGGGACAGATTTTAGAGCACTTGTTGACTTAAAATTTAGTTCACTACTTAATCAGTTAATTTATGTAAATGGGCTTTAAGCTCCACCAGGTTTATTCTTTTAGCTACTTGTGAAGTAGATAGTGCACTCAATGTGTATCAAATTATTTTCAACCCATAAATCATTTAAGTATCTCTAGAATAGATGCTCCTGACAAATGGAATAGCTTTTGGATACAAATACTCATAATGGTGTAGAATCTTACCTCCATACACCATTGCACTTCTTTATCAGTTGTTAAAAAACTAGGTTCACAAGATGGCGTGCTGATACCTAGATTACTAGCTAGAGGCTTTATTACTGCTATCACAACATCACGTCCAGCATGTTCGGGAAGTTTGTGCAATATGCTCCATCGCTTCTCTTCTGCAATCCTCGTTGCCGGAACTGATACCCACTCTGAATACATATTCAACTGAAAGCTGAGATAATAATTATTTGAACACAAATCGTTTTAAGGTGGAAAAAAAACAAGTAAAAAGACTGTGTATGCAGTACAGTAAGTCCAAGAATATCCCACCCTCAGTTATATCAAAACTCTGTTACAGAGGATGTGAACTATGTGTGCTTGCCAAATTTACACAAGTCCAAGAATATATCTGGCAGGAGCTAACTGAGTCATTTCTTGGTATATATAAGAGAGGTAAACATAATTTTTACTAACCCCTCAAACTTTCAAAGTTGATGATTTTATAACAGTATTTTTTGCTTCCTCCAAAATTTTCTCACCTTACTTCAAGATAGCTGCTCCCTCTCTACTTTGTTTTCATAAATAATATTAGTATGAAAACACTGACATCAACTGTGAATGTTTTTTCTCAATTAAGGACATTTGATTTGGTGAGACCAGTGGTTCTCAAACTTTAGGCATCATTTACCCGCAGCTTCCCCAGTCTAATGATAATTCATTCAAATGCCCTCCTTTTGGACCAATATTCCTTTAGTAAAAAATGAAACAAGCACAATTCTGACGATATAAACCATGGGCAGAGATATGGGGAAGAGAGGGCGTGGGGCATTGCCCCCCCCCCCAGTGTCAAAGGTGGAGTCGACTGATCTAATGTATATATGTATATATGAATTGACATAGTGCCCCCCCCCAGACTTTTAAGTCTATCTCCGCCTATTATATAAATGTGTTAAGAGGCCACACATAAACTCAGAACATGCGTTCTAGCATGTACCGATTTGTTACAAATTCACCAGAGGGGATGTGTATATGAGGTGCATATACAGTTCAGTAATGGTTCTCTAGTAATGGTTACTTTCCAGTCCAGCAATCATTTACCCAAGGCTTTCTTTTGACTCAGCTATCATACACTCACAGCCATACCATTTCTCTTTTTTTACCAGTACCCACCCGCTTCCCTGGTGATCATTTAGCTCTCATCTTATTAATAATTAACCCATGTGTGTGGTGCTCTTACACTAGTGATCATTTACCGGCAGATCCCTTGCACAATTGATAATTCTTCCACAGCGCTACTGCTTTTGGTTACCCTTCATCTGTGGCACCCTTGCACATAAGCGAATACAGGCTGGCTTTTAGAATGGGGGGGAAGGCATCGATCTGTATCATTTGAGTATGCATAGTGAACGGGGGACAAATTTTCACCCCTACTGTTCTGCCTATGGCAATATAATACAATTTTTCCACCTAAATGGGGGAATCACCTTTCCCTCTGCATTGACAAGTGTTGGATAAATCTCCAAAAATTTACATGCCCAGTCAGGCATGTGACTAAATAATATATACATGCCTGAAAAATACTCCTAAATATTACCGGATTTACTTACATTGGCAAAAAGAATGCACAAAATAGCTTCATATAATAGCTAATTGTATAATCTTCTTTTCTAAAAAAATAATTTTAAAAAATCATAGTGGACACCCAAAGTTTTAATATTCATCATCTGAATCTGCTTTCTCAAAACTGTTAGTGTTGATATGATGAAAACAAGGAAAGAATTTTCCAATCTCATTGGTCTGCCTCTTCTACCAGAAATTGTTTTTAGATTTAGGATCAAATTTATCAATTTTTGGACAATCGATTCCGATCCTCATAAAAATTATTGCAGCCACCTATCGCAAATCTAAGATCAGTCAATTATGATTTTTTGCACTGTTGGTGTCTGAAAAGAAGTGAATAACTGTTCATTTTGCTCATCTAATCATATCTGATTTGAATTCCAGGATGGGATTTGGAAAGGTGCAAGAGACGCAGCTGCAGTACTAGGCCGCAAAGTACTAACCCTTTAAGCAGTTTTTTTAAATTTTTATGATCCACATTATAATTGCCAGTGGAAATCACAAAACATTCTAGAAATTGCCACCAATTTTCAAGAATATTTGTTTCCTGATCTCGTGAGCTGAAAAAGCTCCCCCCCCCCCCCCAAACATAAAATATTAATGATAAAAAAAGAAGAGAATCTATAGTTTTCTCTGTTATTTTTACTTCCCTGTTACTAAGCATAATTGTATACAATGTTGACGGGAAAGGGAAAACGTCCTCTCTTCCCTCTTCTGTTAGCAAACTTTGAACAGAAACTGACTCTGCTTACTGGCAAATTGATTAGCAGGAAAGGGGGAACATGTTATAAGAGAAGAAAACATACAACGGTATCTGGGCTCAGGGTTGCCAGTTTGAGTTTCAAGAACCAGAGATATTTCAGAGTTGCTGATACGAGAGGGGTTTTGGAACCCAAGATATCTTGGGATTGCCACTGTAAGGGTTAAGGGCTGTGAAAATGAAATAGATTAAAATGCACTGACTATACAATCCATTGCAATTGCCTAGTTGCTAAGTCCTAACTCAAAATCAAATAAGAATAACTAATATAGCTCCTACATAACAATCATTTAGGAAGTACCATGAACAAACCTTATGCCCAGGAAGTCCTTAGTCAAGCCTTTCTCTTCTCAACCGGTTATAGAAGTATGCCTTCAATTAAAAAGGATTCAAATGACGTGCTCATTTTACATACATCGTTATATTACTACATCCCCCCCCCCACATAAGCTTTCGGAACATTCTCTATTTATATGCCATAAAAATCATATATTTGTCTTATTATACACCCATACAGTTGTTAAAGCGAGTCTCAAAATGACACCTTGTATCGGCACCAATAATCAAAACACAAAGTCTTTTAATTTTTTGCTTTTTACACACCCTCGTCGGGCGTGCAGTTGAAAAAATACATGCCTGGTAAGGACTTTCATATATATCGGGCAATAGATTTGTCCAGCCCTATCGCCTTTCCCTCTGTATCCACCTACGCCCTTGCACCACTAATCCTAAATGCACACTAATATTCTTCACTCAATGCAACGTCATTGAAAAAGTTTGGCAATACCCCAGAGGCCTTGACCAACTTTGCGAACCACTGAATCAGACACTGAACAACTCCAACCGAACAAACCTCGATCACATATTGTACAATATTTCAACGGTTAAAAAAAAATTACGCATGATATAGACATTATAAATAAAGTAGCAAATAAAACAACAATTTTGATTTCATTCACGATGATTACTAACATAGTAATCTTAGTTAATTATAGATAATCCAAATAAATTCTTACATGTTAATTAGTTAAATGAGATTATGTCGAGGAAATATGACACGATCAAAGCATTACTGCTACACATAATTTACTGATTCTATTTAAAAATAATGGTAGTAATCTTTGATCCAAAAACATCACAGATAAAATTCCAAATGTGTATACTGTATATCATAATTTTTTTTTACAATTGGAAAGCTTTCGGATAAACATTTATTTGCTGACCTGACAGCTAATAGAATATTAAGTTTCGCTTTAGATTGATATGTAGTATATCATTGATGCATTTGTTTACCGAATTGAAGTTTACTCGAGCAATTCAGAGCAACACCCATGGCAATTTAATGCAAAGCATCCAACCAAAACAAACATTTAACACACCTCCGTCAAAAGCATTGCTTTTGCACGGTAAATGATGCATGGTCCTTCCGTCTATACGCGATCATGGAAAGATCATAATCAAACACGGGACATATTTGAAAATTAATTTTGATAAAATTGACAAAATTTTGATGAAATGAGCATTTTTGTTAAAACTCATCCGATTAAAAAATTTTGTCATAATTTTTTTATGACTGGGTTATATGGTCTTAGTATATTTTGTGGTATGACCATATGACCCACACTTTTACGTGTTTTCTACCGTCCTGATTTTTTGTTTCATAACCGACTCCATTTTTTGAAGAGAAAATATTCCTTTGCCTGATAAATATAATCACAAAAGTACAACAACGAACAATACGAAATTCCTAATGCATTTCGACTCACGGTGCCATCGTAGTCGAAATTCGGTAACCAACCCGAAAATATTGTATAAACCCAAGTGGGATCCCCGGCCAGCGCGATAGTTAAGGTTTTTTTCTTAAGACGGCACCCATAGGGCGGTATTCACCGACATATCAAAAAAATTGTGACTACAGTTTAAACTAAGAGATTGACACGGATTGATTAAATTCAGGTTTTTAACCAATCTATGTTGATCTCTTGTCCGAAAATTGTGACTACAGTTTAAAACATGTCCGTGAATACGGCTCATAGTGTGTCGAAATGAATTAGAAATTTTGTATTTTTCGGTACAATTCCGTTTTCGACGAAGCATGCTTAAATTTTTATTCTCTACTGAAATCAGGATGAAGATTACTATCATAATCCTGAATTTCTTACTATGATATAATAAATGTATCAACTGTTATAAAAACAGCTTGTATCATCTTACTGATGAGTGTCTATGTTTCAGCTCAATAAGTTAGTACTGGTAGCACACTTTTCAGGCACAATGGCCTGCGGCTCTTCAGAATAACAATTTTTGTCAAAAGTGCTCCATCCCATCCCGATTCTTCTATTTTATTCATGACTCTATTATCCGTGGTAATTTCTTGTCCCACACAGGTATACATAGCTTTCTACTTCTGTGTTGTTGAACAGGATCTTCAAAGCAAAGGAGTTGATTTGACGCAATGACGATCGACTACAATAATTTCTGTTGCTTCCAGTGGCGCCTTTTTTTTTAAAACAGAAACTGACTCGCATTGGCGCTTATAAGCTGAAAGACCATTGCAAATCATCTTCAGTTGCACGATCACGGATATTATCGGGGTTTCACGATGGAAAGCCCGATGAGGGGCCGATAGTTTAAATAAGGCGATAGTTTAAATACAGTGGAATAAAACACGTTCTTCTCGGAAAGAATCGTTTCGCGACAAGCAGGAACAAAAATTTTTTGGCGTCCTTTTCGAAATTCCGGGCATACTGAAGCAAAATTCGCTATTTGGCGCAGAAAAATACGAAAATACACTATTGGAACAGGATGGTGCAATTCGCGTAGAGTTCCCACACCTGGATAGGTAGTATGCTATCAACTCAATTGGATTTTTCCACTTTTTACGAATGAGAAATCTTACTCCACTAGTTCTACCATTCCTCTGTAGTAAAATACATGTCCACTGGCAAGTTCGATTTTCTCCTTTCCTTTTCTTCTTGCTTCACAGATACCTAAGAGATGTCCCAATTTATTCTTTTTTTTTCCCCACCACTTCCAACTCCTGTAAATGATTTTCTGTTGAAAGAGATTGTATAAGTGACCAAGGTCATCTTATGGCAGCCTGGTCCAACTCAGATTCTTAACAACCTCGGTCTTCATGTCTTGCTGGTCGTTGCCATAACCAGGGACCTTGTTTTATTTACAGAGTTCATGATTCTTTTTAGAGGGTTTTTGGCTGTAATCCTTCCAGATCGCCAGTGCGAGTTAGTTCAGAAGGAAGCACATCTGCGTCCATTCACCACACGTTATACATGGCTACCCATGGGCTGCAAAACGAGGTGCAGATTGGATCTTAAGCATGGAGGAAAGAATAACCTCCTGTATTATAACCTCCTTGGATCTTAAGCTTCTACTCCTAGTCAATTCCTTCAACTCCTCATAATGAAGCAGAGACAATGTCATCAACAATGTGCATAGAGTTGGTTTTTGAATGTGCTTGTGAATGGACACGATTATCGTTGTCAGGAAGAATGGTTTTTGTATTATTTTACTTTGTAGTCTTTTGAGTCCTGCCATATACATTTAAATTAAATATATTTTTATACGAGATGGCACCACTACTTCTATCTTTGCACCTATAATTGGTTAAACAAGACATAATCAGTTGCGAGTTTAAAATAGTTCGTTATATACTGCACTACCGACTTTTTTTGATAATTTTTTTATCCAATGCAGATGTCATGATGGATCAAGAACCCAGTAATGTGAATCGAGTGGCTGACAAACGTTCTACACCCTCAGACTGTTAGGTAAACACACTTACACTTCTGGCACAACTCACTAGGTAGTAAATTACCCATAGATGGCAAAAGACCCGAGTTGTGCTCGGTTTTAAAGAAAGAGGAATTGTCCAATGGTTGATGACATGCACGCTAGTTCTTCTGTGAAGCAATACACAGCTCTGAAAGGTTGCTTGTGCGCTCAATATGCTGATACCGAGACAGCATCTCAAGGACTTGATTTCCGGAATGCAGTTGAGTGACACTGAGTTTGCCGCTGTGGTGGTTGAGTGGTCATAGTGACGGACTCGCATCGCGGAGACCCGGGTTCGAGCCCCACCATCACCACAGTGGTGGTCGGCTGAAGTTTTCTGTGGTTCCCAACTTCGAAGCGCGAATGCGAGCCGATCTCCCCGTTAAAAAGTCTCACCACAGAGAGCGACAGGCCTACAAACCGCACAAATATTCAGTCACTACACATCACTCACTTCACTTCTGAAATATAGAAGGCAGCACTGAAAAATCATACGCAACACTAGATAGGCACTCAGAATATTAAGTATACACACACTTACAATTCCGGCACAATTCACTGGGTAGTAAATTGCCTATGGCAATAGACCTGAGTTGTGATCGGTTTGAAAAAAAAAAAGTTGAGTGACAAGAAGCCATCCAGGCTGCTTGCTAGCCATCAACGATGCGCTGAACAAACTAGCAGACATGGCCAATGGAATCCTTGTGGTGTCTAACAGCATTACCATCCAAGCAATATCATCGTTTGACTATCAGCTAAAGGACATGATGTTCCAGATGACTTAGAAGTTCAGTCCCAGCCTCACAGACAGAACTTTTGTTGCCATTCCAGATCATGGCCGAAATCGCAGTTTCGTCGAGGGACAATGCTGGTGTCACCGATTCTTTGAAAACAAACGAAAAATATTGGATTTGCTATGAATGATTTGATAATTTCATTAGAAATGTGAATTTTGCAGGTGTCTTTGATGAAGTTCATACTGATAATGCCTATGCACATTTTTTGAACATTTCAATTTAAATTCTAATTTATTTACAAAAAAATATATATATTAAATCCACAAATAAAACACACACCAATTGGATTACCAACGACTTGATCGAAATAATAAATATTAAAGAAAAGTTGTACACCACAAAAAACCATTCAGACTATAAAGTTAATTATGCACAATTTGAGGTTAATGTAAAAAAACTAAAAATAACTAATTAAGAACATGTAAAGATGACTAATTTGAAAGAGAAATTCACTCACTTTGGATCAAATTAAAGAGAACAATGGAAATTCATAAATAAATTTAGAAATAAGAAAAATATCACTTTGCTAAATTACGATGATCCACGCTGACTTGCTAACGCTTTTAATACCAATTTCATAGATCGGGTGAAAAGTGATGTAAACAATCAAGAGGGCAATTTTACACATATTCTTTGGGAAATTGATTTCACACAGCTTGACAAAAAAAATTTAACTAAAACACTAAATAATAGAAAACCTGAGGGAAATAATGATTTAACACCCGGAATGCTAAAGATTATCTATCATAACCACCCATCGGTTATAACTCATCTGATCAACAAATCTGTAAGTAACTGGATTTTTTTTACTTGTCACACCCATATACAAAACAGGTAACAGATGATCTGAACTATAAACCTATTTCAATATTACCTGTTTTGTCAAAATTAGTAGAGAAATTGATTAAACAGTGACTTAACTCTTAATTAAATACTATTAATTATTACTCGCACTGTCAATTTGGGTTTAGACAAAAAATTAACACTGAAATGGTGACAACTAAATTTATGGATTACATATCAAATCATATGATCATAAAAAGATAGCAGCTGCGTTTATTGATATTAGCAAGGCATTTGGTACAGTAAACTGGAATATTTTATTGGAAAAAATAAAAAAAATATTGGAATAAGAGGCCTTCCCTTTGACTGGTTTAGATCTTTTATTGCAGACAGGAAACAGTCTCTGTAGCCCTAATAATTAATAACAGTGTAAGTGATTCTGAAATAATAAATACAGGTGTACCTCAGGGATCGGTTTTGGGGGACCAATACTCTTAATTTATACAAATAAAATACATAATGCTAATATTTCTGGTCATTTGGTATCATTCATAGATGATACAGTCTTAATTTGTACTGCTGATGCAACTGAAGATTTGATAAAAAAATTCAGAAAAAGACATTCACACCATAAATAAAAGAATTAAAATCCTTCGACTAAAGCTTAATGTAAGTAAAATCAAATAGATGCATTTTCATTCAATAAATCTAAATACAGACAACTGAAATTAAATTTTATGAATGTGATGATTTTCATCCTGATACTATTTGTAATTGTGCTTAGAATTATCAATATCTTGGATTGGTTATCTCGTCCAACTTGAAATGGAAAGATCACACTACTTTAATTGTCAATAAACTAAGAGCAATTATGAGTTAGATGTTTAAACTAAAATTGATTATTTCGTACAACAGTTTGAGAGGTGTTCTGTGCATGATTATTTCCACATATATTATATGGATTAACTGTCCGGGGAGGAACATACAAAAATTTGATTTTATCCATAAGTCGTTTATATGATTTTTTTCGACAAGATATTCTGCAAATTAACAATATTTTCTCGCAAGGCAATGTATCACTAATTTATTTTAATGTACGTCAACTTTATTTATACGAAATCCTGCTGTTTCATGCATAATTTTGCCCATCAAATATTGGAGACTGCACCACAATTTCCGAATTCTCTCGTACCATCAATCGTCACTTTTGCCATATATATTCCGCATCGTCTTAATAAATAAAAATTATAAATAAATAAAAATCCAGACTGGTATCCCAACAGAGCAACCATACAAAGAAGTACTATACAGGGTGGGAGATGGAATGCCAATTTTTGTAGCAGCAAAAATGTTTTTTATAGCAACATTTATCAGTTTTGTAGCACTTTAAAATTTTGGCAGTAAATAAAATACACAGTTTTTATATACACATCTGCAGTAGCATACACAGTTTTTATATACACATATGCGATAGCATATACAAGTCATAAAAAAATATTAAGAGACTCTCTTGATATTTATATTTTTACATTCTCTACAATATTAACAAATGAGAGACTTTTAACGTAGACACAGTTTAACATATGGTATTTCAGATTTCAAAAATAATTTGAAAATGAGGGTTTTTAGATTTATCATGTAAACTTGGTAATCATTAATTAAAAAAAAAATCACTACAGAGGAGAGACACTCATTAGAAAGGTAATCATTTTTGTTTTTGCCGCTGATGAAAGTCTAAGTTGTGCTTTTGTACTCTTCAGTTTCAAGCATTTTTGAAAGTTTGATCTTGCTTCTTTTACAAGAATTTACCCATTTCATATTTAAAATAATAAGTATCTTTTTGAGTTCCCTTTTGACCATTACCTCAGTTTGATTCAACATACTTCAGGATAACTTCTTTTGCTGGGTCATTCTTAGAATATTTATTAGAAATTCTAAGAAAATTAATAGAGTTATTAAAAACTATAGACTTAAATTAAACTATAAAAATAATTTTTTTACAAAAAATTCAATCTGAATATATCTGTTTTCACTTATTTGGTGACCTTTTCTCATTACGTTACTTTTCTGGGATTTCGTCACTTTTCCATGATCGTAGACACCCTGAATTTACAGACATAACTCCTGATGGCAAAGACGGATTCTGCATTGCTGTTTCTCCAGTGTGATAACATATTCTTTTGCGAACTTTCTCATTCTGTTAAAGGATACATGAATGTTTCGTCAAATGCAGTCAGTCAGGGAAAATCAATGTCATTTAAAAAATAATTAACGTAAGGAATACATGAATCAAAGGAGTCACCTTTTTTTTATAAAAAAATAGCTGGAAACAAAGATTGAAGGTTTTTTTCCATTGTTCTGCCGATGAGCAGAAATTTGCATAGTTTGACCCTATTTTATATGTTGTCAGAAGCCTGGGCATCAAATCCTGAAAAAGGGACCTCAAGCTAATTCTATTTGTGGCTATAATGTAGCAGACATCAGAAATTGTACAATTGTAGCAGAATTTCCATCCCTGACTATACGAACAGAGAATCTATATCATATACGATTGTCAAAAAAAATACAATTTACAAAAAATCGTCATGCTTTCTTGCTCCAAGGTTATGCAATGAGTTTAATGATATGAATAAACAACTTTAATTATGCTTTTTTTATGCTTTCACTTAATATGCATAAAAACTATAATAAATTGTGTATTTGAATAGTGGATATTGAACAGTTTTGATAATTAACTAATCACTGTAATTTGAGAGAGGTGTAACATTTAAAAATTTAATCAATATTCTTCAAAAAAGGTTAATTTGGATATTGAGTATTATTTATTTGCTATCGAATATTATTGTTTTTGTACACTTTCAAGGTTGACAAGAAAATTGTTGTATTTGTGTTACTGTTTATGACCCATAGAAGGATTATATCCCATTGGGTCAAATAGTGTTTATTTTAGTTTTCTTTGTCTTGTATGTTTTTGTGATGTGTTTGTCTAAAAATAAATAAAAATAAACCCATAACTGCTCCAAGCTATGCAACTTCGATCAGGGAAACTAGCACAGTTGTCACTCTGCACAGCGGGTGGCAACACATTATTCATTCAGCAATTGCAACTCCCAGATACCTCCTCTGGCTTGCATTTTCTAATAGATACTGGTGTTGATGTATCTGTACTGCCAATACATAAAGAAGATTCCCAACGTCAGCCAAACAATCTTCAGGAGTTTGCTGCAAATGGAACTCTCATAAATATCTTACGTGAGCGACTGTTAAAGCTAGACCTAGGACTTTGACGTGCATCTCATTGGCCATTCATCGTTGCTGCCATTCTGCATCCAATCATCAGATCTGACTTTCTGCAAAATTTCGGATTGCTTTTCGATGTTTGCCGTGATCAGTTAATTGATTCACTCACTCAACATAGTTCGTTCACATTGCAAAATTGCTGGTGCCAATGTACCATCTCCAGCAATGAAATGCACCCAGACAATAGTGCATTTCATCAAATTTTCACAGCGTTACCTGAACTGACAGTTTTTCAAAGTCCGTGTCAGTGAACTGACAGCGTTAACTGAAAGTTTAGGGCTGTTAAGCATGACTTCTAGCACTGCATTGAGACCAAAGGCCCTACAGTTGCATCAAAACCTCATAGGCTACCACCGGAAAAATTGCGAGCAGCCGAGGGAATTGGATCATCTAGTTGCCCAAGGAGTTTGCAGACCATCTCAAAGTTGCTGGGCAAGCCTGCTGCACATGGTATGCAAGTACAACGAAGATTGCAGACCATGTGGCAACTACAGAAGATCAAATGTTGCTAGTTTCTTGGACAGATATCCTGTTATGCACATCCAGGACTGTCTCCAGGTGCTAGAGGGGGAAACAAATATTTTCCACGATAGATCCATGATTTCCCATGATAGATAAGGCTCTTCATCAAATCCCTGAGAGACAAGAGGATATCCTGAGAACAAACGTAACAACACTATTCGGGCCATTTGAATTTCTCTTCATGCCCTTCGGATTGTCAAATGCAGCTGCAACATTCCAGGCATTCGTACATATGGTTCTGCAAGGTTTTACATTTTGTATATTGTATTTCGATGATGTTCTTGTGGCATCTATAAATGCTAATGAGCACAAGCAACATTTGCGCCAGGTGTTCAAACGCATTCTGAGTTTGCCTCAATGCTGCTAAAGGTGTTCTGGGGCAACCATCAGTTCGATTTTTGGGTCACGTGATCTCTGCAACTGGCATTGCACCTTTTGTGAATGGCCGTGGTTGTTGTAAGGGAAAAATGTTTTCATATTATTTTACTTAGTCCTGCTGTATACATTTAAATTAAATATATTTTTATGCAAGATGATGCCACTCCTCCTTCCATCCTCGCACCTATAGGTGGTCTTCTAGTTAACAAGTAAAGATTATTTAAACAGTCCATACACGCCATTAACAAGAAATTTTGATTATCTCTATTTGATAGATCTAGTAACCTTGTCCCAACTTAACCACACACTAGAAAAAGGAAAAAAAAAAAAAAAAAACAAATGAAAGGAAAACAGTATAGTAGATAAAAGAGTAGGTATGAGAAGTAGATTTCTCTTTTCACCCTCACCCTACCTGTTCTCTTTCACTCTTACATGTATATAGTAGAAAGATAAATCTCATATGAAGGAAAAAATCACTAATAGGAATATAGAAATAAACAAAGGTAAAAAGAAATTTTTTTTCTAGGTTACAACAAAGCTTCGCAATGATGAGGAAAGAAAACAGAACTTGTTTGAATTTATTCCAGTGCTGTTTGGATGCAACATTACATCCTTGACTGTAAAGTGGTTAAGCTGGTATTTGTTCATCAGTTACCCAATTAAGCTTGGTTGACTGTATATATACAGCATATACGTACATGTGTACTGAATTTACAAGAAGGCAAAATCAATTCTTTCAATGTTAAATCATATATAATTTAATATAACACAGTTTAGAAAATTACAAAAACCACAAAAAAGAAATTTCAGATTAACGAAATGATAACAAGCTGAAAATTTTTCAAAGGGTAATACAACTGAACTAAATTGTGAAGGAAATATACAAAAACCAAACTTGTGATAAAGAGAGAGCTATAAAATTAATTTAATTTACTGGTGAAATAAAATTCGTTGTGATTGATTCTAAATAAAATTGTTTAGTTTTGTTTTAGTTTTCAGCTCAGAAAATTTGATAGGTGTTTGTACATATGTTATTGAGCAACAACAAATATTATCATGGTGAAGGAGCATCAAGGATATATAAAATACTGTTCTAAACTCGAAACAATGCCTTGGTGATCTTACACAATAACGCGACATATGAAATCATAATAATGAACTATTGTTCAGTTTGGATACCTTTAATTAATATCCATTTAGCTAAAATTCTAATCAGGTTTTGTAAAAGTAATAACAGAAAAATTATTTAAGCTTACATAAATAAATAAATTCATGTTAGTTAATAGAAGGATGACTAATCAATTCAGCATTCTCAATCAAGTTTGTGAATAACTGATTTTTCGAGAACAATCTGAAATTTTACAAGTACAGATTGACTGAAAAAAAATTATAAATTGCAAAATTATAGACAAATATGTTAAAGAATAAAAGTCTTTGATTGTAGCATATAAAACAGATTTATAATGTATCTGTTACTGGGTTAAAACATGCCTTTCTTTTGAAGAAACTAAATTTTCATCAAGGATTTTTATCCATTTATTGAGCATACATATTATTGATATTTCATTCTAGTGTTTCATTACTTATGATTATATATTTGTGTATCTTCTGAAGGATTAAGGTGAAAAAAAAAAATAACTTTCAGCACATAAAGTTTATTAACTCTAAATTACAAAAAGCCTGACTATCATCTTTTGAATGCTTAGCTCGAAAGCTTACAGCATATTTATTCTGGTTTAGGTGGATAAACGAGTTTGTACAACTCAGTTACGCAGTATGCAAAGGTACAACCTGTAGCTACAACTACACCATAAAAAAGGAAGTCGTCAGATGCACCTTTCCTTCTAAAAACTGGCCTACTCTCATCAAGCTAGAAATCAAAAGAAACAGAACAAAATTAAAATCCTCTCAAAGCATAAAAAAATTGACAAAAAATATGGAACTAAATTAATTGATATGAATCGACTACCAGAAAATGTAAATCCTCATGGAAGCCAATCATAAAACAGACTCTAGAATCATTTGAGAAACTGAAATCCTTAAAAATAGTATGATAACACCTTGATTCAATGGTTCTTAAAGTTTATCACTCATGGAGACCTTTTTAGAATCAAATCCTATGAGAGAGAAGCCTCTTTTATATATATATATATATATATATATTTACTGACTTATTTCATTTTTCTTGGAGCGAATGGCCGCTGAGCCCATGCAAAATGTATATGAAGAACGGGTTGAGGACCGCTGCTTCAATTATTAAAACTCGATGAGACATTATGATTGCATATATTATTTTGACAATTGAAACGGGGAAAAAAATCCATAGTACATAATAAACCCAATGCAATAATATACAATGTCTAAAAAGTTCCAGGACTATGCTTGTTAGAAATAATTTACTCAACTTACCAACCAATGTTCTCAAGTCTCGTCAAATTAGTTTTGTCATTCAAATAGATACTCATAGTAAATTTAGCTTATGAAAAAATATATGATCAATTGTCTATTTTAAAAAGTTGCTTCACTTTTTGAAGGCTAGTGAACCCATAACCTCAACAATCGTCATTAAGTATTTCAGCACCTTGTATGAGGGTCATACTGGTGGCACAAACTTTCATCTTCCATAATAATGTTAAACACAGATGTGGGATTGATTCTGGCCTTTTCAAAACTTCAGTATCAATTTTTTTTGTCATTCATATAACTTTGAACTTGATATGCAGACAAGCTGAGCAGTGGGTTGTTAAGCACAGCTGTGCCACCTACTGAGTTCGAATGGAAACATTTCTAAGGCCATGCCTATTCAAAGTAAACCAGTCCTGGAACTTTTCTGATATCAGCTGTAATTGAGTTTAACCTTTTGAAATTTAAACATTTTGATTAAATGAATTTGTATAGTCTCAAAAATGACAATATAAAAATGGTTTCTAGGTATTCTACATAATGAAGGATTTCACACTTTGCTCTGGTATTGAATAGGTCTACATAATTTTAACCCTGTTATGGTATGACTGCATACTCTGCATTTGCTTAGGTTTGGCTGTCAATATGTGCAAGTTAAAAATAGAACATTTCAGCACTCAATATTTTCAACAAAGATAATTTTGCTTAAACTTATATTGGCATTTATGAAAAGTTTATGAAGAATGCATTATACAAATACCACAAGAGGCAAATTGCCCAACGAGGTGGTTGAAAAAAATTTCCCATAAAAAATATGGAAGTGAACTAGATTTTTGTAAAATCTGTGTAATATGGATTGAGTTAAAATCTAAGTTTCAGTCTACAAGATGGGAATCCGAATAGATGACCTGTTCCAGCAAATAATTAAGCCAAAAGGTAGAAGAAATCCCAAAATTTCTTATTCAAAATTTAACAGGGATTCTAAAGTCCAGTGACTATTCAAAATCTGAACAGTTCTATATACAGATCAGACACATTTTATGAAACCTGTCCAAGTAAAATGTCACAGATTGCTATGCTGTGTGTGTTACACGTTCCAAAGCACATTGGAAAAGACAAATATTTAAGTTATATAGCCTTCATTTTCTTTGAGCACCCAAAAATAAAAACCCATAAAAGAGGCTGATTTATCACATCTTTCATTTGTTTTGCTCTTATAATTTGATACATTGAAAATCATTCACTGATACACATAAAATCAAGAGATTCAATATTCCATCTGAGTTTAATAGGATTTAACCAGTCATCTAGCCAATCAATTTCTCCCTTTTTAAAAGTTTGAAGCTAATAAAATAAGCTGCTGTAGCCAGATGACTGGTTAAGTTTAATTAGATAGTTTGTTCACTTCTATTTCAAAATTTCGAAATACAGTCGACTCATTTTACGAACTTGTATCGACATGATTAGTTCGTAAACAGGAGAGCCAATGGAAAAAGTGCAGAAAATAAAAAATGGGGATTAGTTTTCCACATTTATTGATTAAAAAAAAATCACTTATTTTTGTTTGCTTCATTGGAAAATTTTAGTAAATATAAGATTCCATATTGATGTAGGATAAAATATTGCATGAATTCCACTATCTAACATTTCTTTGAAACATTTTCAGGATAGTGGAACGTCACCGGAATCACTTGTCGCAGAAACTATTTTTTGCTGAACTTTGATTACAGAACGCTCTATTTAATTTTTGAAATCCTGTAGTTTTTGGCAATTGTGTCTTTGAAAGAGTTCTCACATTAATTTCCTCCAAAATATTTTTTTCATCCAAAGTAAAGCACAAACTTTTCAGTTTTTTGCCATAGCGGTTTGCGAAGAGGAAAGTAGATGAATGGCAGTTGGCCGGTGTAAAACTCAATTGACTCAGAAATGGCCTTATATTAACAAGCTAATGCAGCAGTTTTCAAACTTTTTTGATTCGCAGAGCCATTTTTAGTCCCTAACTTCTATGGCAAAGAAAAACCAAAGTTTATAAAATAGAGTTAATAGAAATGAGAATTTTTTTGTAAAATAGAGCATATTTTAACTCAAGCTCAATAAGCTGGAGGTTTGTAAAATCGATTGTCGACTGTAATATACAGATTGTTATTAGCATCATCTACTAGCCCATCAACTGAGGGATAATAAAAATTGTCTGTACATAAATAATTAGCTGTTTCAAGTTAATCTTCACTTCTATAGCAAAAAAGGGAAAAATAACTAAACAGCTATGTAAAACACTACTCATATAAATAACTCCAGAAACATGCACAAGCTTTTGAGCTCATAGAAGATTGAAGTGAAGGTACAGATACAAGGTCTAAAGAAAAGTCTATATTCATTCCAGCAGAAGTAGTTTTAGAAAGATGTTACGTATGTTTATAGCAAAGTGGGCATGCCCCTATCTATTATGAATAAAAACAATTGCAGTGCTTCTATTAGCAATAAAAAATGTGAATCTAGCTCAAGTAGTAGCTATAGTATATTATTTATTACCTATTAATCATTAGTTTTGTTATTACATACCTTATGATGCATTTATGTTCATAGATGATAATCACAATTTTTAAAGAATTGAGAAAAAAGAAAAGACAGAGTTCAGTACATAGAGTTTATTAATTCTAAATTACAAAGCCTAACTATCACCTTTCAAATATTTAGCTCCAAAGCCTACAAGAGATTTATTCTGGTTTAGGTGGATAGATAAGTCTGTACAACTGGGTTACACAGTATGCAAAGGTGCACCCTGTAGCAACTACTACACCATAAAAAAGGGCATCATCAGTTCCACCTTTCCTTCTAAAAACTGGTTTACTCTCATCACGCTATAAATCAAGAGGAAAAACAGAACAAGATCAGAACCTTTAAAAAAACATCTATTGAATATATAAGAAAGAAGAATGAGGGTAGGAAGGAAAAGTTAAGAAAACTCTGAGGCATCTGAAGTGCAATGTATCTGTGGAGTGCTTTGCTTGAGCTTTTTATGGTAAATTTTGATTTCTGAATGAATTCTGGTAGTGCTCAGACCGGTGGTAGAGAACACTGTGGGTGCTTGAACAGCCACTGAACCCTGGCTCGGATATCACACTCTGTTTTAGAGTGTGTGGTTGTGATCAACTTCCATAAGTATTTATATTTTCTTTAAATCAGATTCATCTCGATTGAGATGAATCTGCTTTCAAAAAAATATAAATCCTCCCACAGCTTCCACCCCCAGGTGTGATATTGCTCAATTCGGAAAACACTGTTCTAGAATCATTCCAAAACTAAAACTTGCAAAAAGATGATGAATAGTAGCTTAGAATAGTTAAATTTAGTGAGACCCGATAGTTTTTTCAAGTAATTAAAAAAACACTAATATACCAAGTTTTTCCTTTTCCCTATCTCTCACAGAGAGGTTTGCGTGCTGTGTTCAGTGTGGATATTTTCTGAGATAGAAATACACTGTATCATCATCTTAGCACTATCCTTCTTTCATTTCTTTCAGAATATGAAAGTAGTACCTTTTTCTATCAAGAATTCAAAGGATGACTAGACGAATTAAAGATTCATGAAAACTGAAGCACATAAAGCATTGACAAAATAGACTATTTACATACCTGCATCTCTGCTTGCAAGCGCTTGAATGTTGGCCTATCATGAGGGAGATAGAATGATCGGCGAGGTGGAGTTGATACTGCTCCCTTGCCCACTTTGGCCAATTTTGCCATGCACTAGGAAAGAAATCAGATATTTTGTTTAAAAAAAAAACAATACATCAAGGAAAGATTTTCTGGATGTTAATGGCAAAGAGGCACTCTGTTGTATGAAAAGAAAATGTTGTGCCTCCGTAATACATTGTTTAGTGACCTTGTCCGGATTGCATGAGGTCCAGTGTTTGATTCCCAGTGAACTTTTCTTTCCAACTTAGTATCGCTATTAATATCCAGTCTTTCCTTTATGAACATTTAACTCTTAACTGGCGTGGTAGGGTCGGGGTCATTTTAACCCCACGCATTCTTTATCTTGCCATCCCTTGAGAAAGAAATGCATCCTTATTTTCAGTACCTTGCAAGCTAGTTGTTTACGTGTGTTTGACAAACTTATTCTATTGATGTTATTCTACTCCCTCTTCCTCTATATCGCTGATCAGTTTCTGTGGCGTCAAAACCACACCACACTTGCGCAGGTCATTTTTTTCGTCTGATGGCAGGAGTGTTCAGACTGAAATGGCGTGTTAGAAGAGTCAGTTTTCTCGATAACAGTATCAAATTAGTCATGAAACATCAGATATCCGAAGTGAGCATGAGGATATTGTTGCTAGTAAATTGTACTTGACATCTGTGCGATCAACATGTCATAGTGTTGTTTACAAGTATTGTGTTACCGACTTAGAATAAGACTAATTGTTCTTTTCCACACTGGATTCCACGCCTCAATAAAGGAAGACATCTTCGGATGCAAATGAAAGGCAAATGTCTGAGGCAGACATTTTAAGTTTCCAATGGAGCGAAAGCAGACATCTTCAGCCGAGAAAGGAGTGGAGGCAAGCATCTTCAGCTGTTAATGGATCTAAGGCAGACAACTTCAGCTGCAAATGGAGTGAAGGCAAGCATCTTCAGCTTCAAATGGAGCGGAGGCAGGAGGATCCAGGGCCATGTGTTGACAAAGCAACTTAACTTGATCTGCATTGGTACATCCCGTATTTTTTGGGGTAAACAAATTTAGGCATGCTTTATGGTTTTCTTTTAACTTTTGGTGAGTATGATCTTGAATTTGGGTAACTTTAAGCTATGACCCTGTTGTTTTTGCTTATCCTCTGCTGTATGAACTTTATTTGTATGTTTTTACTTATCCTTTCATGCTGCTAATTATATGCTAGAGCTTGAGTTTAACTTGGCAGCCCACATTAAAATTTGGACTTTGCAAATGAAAGGCAAATGTCTGAGGCAGACATTTTAAGTTTCCAATGGAGCGAAAGCAGACATCTTCAGCCGAGAAAGGAGTGGAGGCAAGCATCTTCAGCTGTTAATGGATCTAAGGCAGACAACTTCAGCTGCAAATGGAGTGAAGGCAAGCATCTTCAGCTTCAAATGGAGCGGAGGCAGGAGGATCCAGGGCCATGTGTTGACAAAGCAACTTAACTTGATCTGCATTGGTACATCCCGTATTTTTTGGGGTAAACAAATTTACTTCATATTACAAATAGGTTCTTGGGAGGGGCTATCATTCCTATAAGCAATCCATCCCGGATCCGCGCTTGCCTTTACGCAAAGCTGAATATCGAAAAACATCGAAAACAAACTGTCTTAAATTCATGCAGTGGCGTCGGAGATGTTGGGTGCTGTGGGTGATCGAGAATCTACGGTAATTTGTGGGTCCGAGCAACTCCAGAATCGAGTCAGGAATTAAAATTTCCTCTACAAGTCCAAAATTACCCACAGGTTTGAAACATTTCCGACGCCCCTGCGTACGGATACTACGTAATGAAAAAAAAGACATAAACTTGTAAAAAAACAACAACATTATTTTTGAAAGTTAAGGCAATAACTTACTTTTAGAGTATTCATTTTTATCGCTCAATAACCGCACGATATTCTAGAAACCTTGCGCACGAACGACCTTGTGCTCCCGATATTATTAAGGATTTTTTTTTTTTTTTTTTGCCCCCTTTGGATGACTTGACTGGTCTTAGAAAACAAGTCTTGATTTGATTTCGCGCTGCAAAACAGAAAAAAAATTAAACAAGTGAATTCACATCAAAAATCAAGAAGACAAAAATAATATTTTGAAGATGCCATATTCTCTATTTTTAATTAATGCTAGACTCAAAAATATTTATTTATAAGATTTTTCTTTTTACTCTGTGACTAATCAGTACTAGTTTCCATTCCGATGTTTCTCCTTATCCCCCCGTAGTTACAATTGAACTTCTACTTTTTGCGAAGCTCGTGTTTTAGGTCAACTCGCTTATTTATTTCTGCATAACTTCGTATGAGAATATTACCTTCGAATTAAAGTTTGTAAAGATCGTCTGAAAATTTCAAAACATAATCAAGATGAGCTCGGAACAAGATCAGTTACAGCCCGTGGTCGCTGGAAATCCCGCTGTTGCCGAGGTAATATATAGATGGAAATTCGTAAATCTTTTTTTTTTCTTCTTTCGATCTTCTATTTATTTGTTTTGATGGTAGGTTCGAATTTGTGTCAGCTGTTTGGTTTCGGGGGGAGAGAAAGTGTCGCAATCACTTTCTCTGGAATGCTTCGGTTCAGCGGTTTCCCGATCTTTCCCCCCCCCCCTCTTTTCAAATCATTGCATTAATAACTGTAATGCAGATATAATATCCAATTGTTTTTCTACATGGCAAGTTTATTATCCTGTATGAATTGAATTGATAGAGGTTTAATTTCAAACGCAACATTGTCTTTGAAATTGATTGTTGCAATGTCTGAATGAAAAGCTTCATTGGTTGATGAGGCTCCATTAGCGAGTTTGTTTTTTATTTTTATTTTTTTCGTCACCAATAAATTACTTTTGATTCTTTGGCTTTTTGTAAATTTTTCATTG